>NW_025230306.1:14533-15129 GCF_018294505.1 Triticum aestivum | reverse complement strand
TTCACCCACATAGCATGTGCAAGAAAGTAGAGAGGGTTACGGCAAAAACTGGATGCACTTCGTGTACAAAACGGACAATCTCTTTCGAAGTATCAGGGTTTCATACGGAAACTCGTCTGTTACAAAGGGATTTCATTTTTTTGAACTTATATGAACTCCATAGTTTTTCTGTGTTCAAATGCACCATTCAAAGCCACATCATCAATTTTCAACCCTTTCTCACTTCATTTGTTATTTTTCATGAATTTACTGAATATTTTGAGCTATAAGACCCTGAAATTGAAAAGCATTTCAAATGAACTCTGAAAATGTTGAAAGTTGGCATGGTATCATCATTTCACCCACATAGCATGTGCAAGAAAGTTGAGAGGGTTATGGCAAGACCTGGATGCACTTCGTGTACAAAACAGACAATCTCTTTCGAAGTATCAGGGTTTCGTACGGACACTCGTCTGTTACAAAGGGATTTCATTTTTTGAACTTATTTGGACTCCATAGTTTTTGTGTGTTCAAAATGCACCATTCAAAGCCACATAATCAATTTTCAACCCTTTCTGACTTCATTTGTTATTTTTCATGCACTTACTGAATATTTT
>NW_025230306.1:12393-12989 GCF_018294505.1 Triticum aestivum | reverse complement strand
TGAACTCCATAGTTTTTCTGTGTTCAAATGCACCATTCAAAGCCACATCATCAATTTTCAACCCTTTCTCACTTCATTTGTTATTTTTCATGAATTTACTGAATATTTTGAGCTATAAGACCCTGAAATTGAAAAGCATTTCAAATGAACTCTGAAAATGTTGAAAGTTGGCATGGTATCATCATTTCACCCACATAGCATGTGCAAGAAAGTAGAGAGGGTTAAGGCAAGACCTGGATGCACTTCGTGTACAAAACAGACAATCTCTTTCGAAGTATCAGGGTTTCATACGGACACTCGTCTGTTACAAAGGGATTTCATTTTTTGAACTTATTTGGACTCCATAGTTTTTGTGTGTTGAAAATGCACCATTCAAAGCCACATAATCAATTTTCAACCCTTTCTGACTTCATTTGTTATTTTTCATGCACTTACTGAATATTTTGAGCTATAAGACCCTGAAATTGAAAAGCGTTTCAAATGAACTCTGAAAATTTTGAAAGTTGGCATGGTATCATAATTTCACCTACATAGCATGTGCAAGAAAGAAGAGAGGGTTACAGCAAAAACTGGATGCACTTCGTGTACAAAACGGA
>NW_025230306.1:7442-8908 GCF_018294505.1 Triticum aestivum | reverse complement strand
AGTTGGCATGGTATCATCATTTCACCCACATAGCATGTGCAAGAAAGAAGAGAGGGTTACAACAAAAACTGGATGCACTTCATGTACAAAGCGGACAATCTCTTTCGAAGTATCAGGGTTTCATACGGAAACTCGTCTGTTACAAAGGGATTTCATTTTTTGAACTTATTTGGACTCCATAGTTTTTGTGTGTTCAAAATGCACCATTCAAAGGCACATAATCAATTTTCAACCCTTTCTGACTTCATTTGTTATTTTTCATGCATTTACTGAATATTTTGAGGTATAAGACCCTGAAATTGAAAAGCATTTCAAATGAACTCTGAAAAGGTTGAAAGTTGGCTTGGTATCATCATTTCACCCACATAGCATGTGCAAGAAAGAAGAGAGGGTTACGGCAAAAATTGGATGCACTTCGTGTACAAAACGGACAATCTCTTTCGAAGTATCAGGGTTTCATACGGTAACTCGTCTATTACAAAGGGATTTCATTTTTTTGAACTTATTTGAACTCCATAGATTTTTGTGTTCAAAATGCACCATTCAAAGCCACATATTCAATTTTCAACCCTTTCTGACTTCATTCGTTATTTTTCGTGCATTTACTGATTATTTTGAGCTATAAGACCCTGAAATTGAAAAGCATTTCAAATGAACTCTGAAAAGGTTGAAAGTTGGCATGGTATCATCATTTCACCCATATAGCATGTGCAAGAAAGTAGAGAGGGTTATGGAAAAAACTGGATGCACTTCGTGTACAAAACGGACAATCTCTTTCGAAGTATCAGGGTTTCATACGGAAACTCGTCTGTTACAAAGGGATTTCATTTTTTGAACTTATTTGGACTCCATAGTTTTTGTGTGTTCAAAATGCACCATTCAAAGGCACATAATCAATTTTCAACCCTTTCTGACTTCATTTGTTATTTTTCATGCATTTACTGAATATTTTGAGGTATAAGACCCTAAAATTGAAAAGCATTTCAAATGAACTCTGAAAATTTTGAAAGTTGGCATGGTATCATCAATTCACCCACATAGCATGTGCAAGAAAGTAGAGAGGGTTAAGGCAAGACCTGGATGCACTTCGTGCACAAAACAGACAATCTCTTTCGAAGTATAAGGGTTTCATACGGAAACTCGTTTGTTACAAAGGGATTTCATTTTTTGAACTTATTTGTACTCCATAGTTTTTGTGTGTTCAAAATGCACCATTCAAAGCCACATCATCAATTTTCAACCCTTTCTGACTTCATTTGTTATTTTTCATGCACTTACTGAATATTTTGAGCTATGAGACCCTGAAATTGAAAAGCATTTCAAATGAACTCTGAAAAGGTTGAAAGTTGGCATGGTATCATAATTTCACCCACATAGCACGTGCAAGAAAGAAGAGAGGGTTACAGCAAAAACTGGATGCACTTCGTGTACAAAGCGGACAATCTCTTTCAAAGTATCAGGGTTTC
>NW_025230306.1:4714-5408 GCF_018294505.1 Triticum aestivum | reverse complement strand
ATTTCATTTTTTTGAACTTCTTTGAACTCCATAGTTTTTCTGTGTTCAAATGCACCATTCAAAGCCACATCATCAGTTTTCAACCCTTTCTCACTTAATTTGTTATTTTTCATGAATTTACTAAATATTTTGAGCTATAAGACCCTGAAATTGAAAAGCATTTCAAATGAACTCTGAAAATGTTGAAACTTGCCATGGTATCATCATTTCACCCACATAGCATGTGCAAGAAAGTAGAGAGGGTTAAGGCAAGACCTGGATGCACTTCGTGCACAAAACAGACAATCTCTTTCGAAGTATCAGGGTTTCATACGGAAACTCGTTTGTTACAAAGGAATTTCATTTTTTGAACTTATTTGGACTCCATAGTTTTTGTGTGTTCAAAATGCACCATTCAAAGCCACAGAATCAATTTTCAACCCTTTCTGACTTCATTTGTTATTTTTCATGCACTTACTGAATATTTTGAGCTATAAGACCCTGAAATTGAAAAGCATTTCAAATGAACTCTGAAAAGGTTGAAAGTTGGCATGGTATCATAATTTCACCCACATAGCACGTGCAAGAAAGAATAGAGGGTTACAGCAAAAACTGGATGCACTTCGTGTACAAAGCGGACTATCTCTTTCAAAGTATTAGGGTTTCATATGGAAACTCGTCTGTTACAAAGGGATTTCATTTTTTGAACTTATTT
>NW_025230306.1:4244-4704 GCF_018294505.1 Triticum aestivum | reverse complement strand
AATGCACCATTCAAAGCCACATCATCAGTTTTCAACCCTTTCTCACTTCATTTGTTATTTTTCATGAATTTACTAAATATTTTGAGCTATAAGACCCTGAAATTGAAAAGCATTTCAAATGAACTCTGAAAATGTTGAAAGTTGGCATGGTATCATCATTTCACCCACATAGCATGTGCAAGAAAGTAGAGAGGGTTAAGGCAAGACCTGGATGCACTTCGTGCACAAAACAGACAATCTCTTTCGAAGTATCAGGGTTTCATACGGAAACTCGTCTGTTACAAAGGGATTTCATTTTTTGAACTTATTTGGACTCCATAGTTTTTGTGTGTTCAAAATGCACCATTCAAAGCCACATAATCAATTTTCAACCCTTTCTAACTTCATTTGTTATTTTTCATGCATTTACTGAATATTTTGAGGTATAAGACCCTGAAATTGAAAAGCATTTCGAATGAAC
>NW_025230306.1:2188-4234 GCF_018294505.1 Triticum aestivum | reverse complement strand
ATGGTATCATCATTTCACCCACATAGCATGTGCAAGAAAGAAGAGAGGGTTACAGCAAAAACTGGATGCACTTCATGTACAAAGCGGACAATCTCTTTCGAAGTATCAGGGTTTCATACGGAAACTCGTCTGTTACAAAGGGATTTCATTTTTTGAACTTATTTGGACTCCATAGTTTTTGTGTGTTCAAAATGCACCATTCAAAGGCACATAATCAATTTTCAACCCTTTCTGACTTCATTTGTTATTTTTCATGCATTTACTGAATATTTTGAGGTATAAGACCCTGAAATTGAAAAGCATTTCAAATGAACTCTGAAAAGGTTGAAAGTTGGCTTGGTATCATCATTTCACCCACATAGCATGAGCAAGAAAGAAGAGAGGGTTACGGCAAAAATTGGATGCACTTCGTGTACAAAACGGACAATCTCTTTCGATGTATCAGGGATTCATACGGTAACTCGTCTATTACAAAGGGATTTCATTTTTTTGAACTTATTTGAACTCCATAGATTTTGTTGTTCAAAATGCACCATTCAAAGCCACATATTCAATTTTCAACCCTTTCTGACTTCATTCGTTATTTTTCGTGCATTTACTGATTATTTTGAGCTATAAGACCCTGAAATTGAAAAGCATTTCAAATGAACTCTGAAAAGGTTGAAAGTTGGCATGGTATCATCATTTCACCCACATAGCATGTGCAAGAAAGTAGAGAGGGTTATGGCAAAAACTGGATGCACTTCGTGTACAAAACGGACAATCTCTTTCGAAGTATCAATGTTTCATACGGAAACTCGTCTGTTACAAAGGGATTTCATTTTTTTGAACTTCTTTGAACTCCATAGTTTTTCTGTGTTCAAATGCACCATTCAAAGCCACATCATCAGTTTTCAACCCTTTCTCACTTAATTTGTTATTTTTCATGAATTTACTAAATATTTTGAGCTATAAGACCCTGAAATTGAAAAGCATTTCAAATGAACTCTGAAAATGTTGAAAGTTGGCATGGTATCATCATTTCACCCACATAGCATGTGCAAGAAAGTAGAGAGGGTTAAGGCAAGACCTGGATGCACTTCGTGCACAAAACAGACAATCTCTTTCGAAGTATCAGGGTTTCATACGGAAACTCGTTTGTTACAAAGGAATTTCATTTTTTGAACTTATTTGGACTCCATAGTTTTTGTGTGTTCAAAATGCACCATTCAAAGCCACAGAATCAATTTTCAACCCTTTCTGACTTCATTTGTTATTTTTCATGCACTTACTGAATATTTTGAGCTATAAGACCCTGAAATTGAAAATCATTTCAAATGAACTCTGAAAAGGTTGAAAGTTGGCATGGTATCATAATTTCACCCACATAGCACGTGCAAGAAAGAATAGAGGGTTACAACAAAAACTGGATGCACTTCGTGTACAAAGCGGACTATCTCTTTCAAAGTATTAGGGTTTCATATGGAAACTCGTCTGTTACAAAGGGATTTCATTTTTTGAACTTATTTGGACTCCATAGTTTTTGTGTGTTCAAAATGCACCATTCAAAGCCACATAATCAATTTTCAACCCTTTCTAACTTCATTTGTTATTTTTCATGCATTTACTGATTATTTTGAGGTATAAGACCCTGAAATTGAAAAGCATTTCAAATGAACTCTGAAAAGGTTGAAAGTTGGCATGGTATCATCATTTCACCCACATAGCATGTGCAAGAAAGAAGAGAGGGTTACAGCAAAAACTGGATGCACTTCATGTACAAAGCGGACAATCTCTTTCGAAGTATCAGGGTTTCATACGGAAACTCGTCTGTTACAAAGGGATTTCATTTTTTGAACTTATTTGGACTCCATAGTTTTTGTGTGTTCAAAATGCACCATTCAAAGGCACATAATCAATTTTCAACCCTTTCTGACTTCATTTGTTATTTTTCATGCATTTACTGAATATTTTGAGGTATAAGACCCTGAAATTGAAAAGCATTTCAAATGAACTCTGAAAAGGTTGAAAGTTGGCTTGGTATCATCATTTCACCCACATAGCATG
>NW_025230306.1:1610-2178 GCF_018294505.1 Triticum aestivum | reverse complement strand
TTTCAACCCTTTCTAACTTCATTTGTTATTTTTCATGCATTTACTGAATATTTTGAGGTATAAGACCCTGAAATTGAAAAGCATTTCGAATGAACTCTGAAAAGGTTGAAAGTTGGCATGGTATCATCATTTCACCCACATAGCATGTGCAAGAAAGAAGAGAGGGTTACAGCAAAAACTGGATGCACTTCGTGTACAAAGCGGACAATCTCTTTCGAAGTATCAGGGTTTCATACGGAAACTCGTCTGTTACAAAGGGATTTCATTTTTTGAACTTATTTGGACTCCATAGTTTTTGTGTGTTCAAAATGCACCATTCAAAGCCACATAATCAATTTTCAACCCTTTCTTACTTCATTTGTTATTTATCATGCATTTATTGAATGTTTTGAGGTATAAGACCCTGAAATTGAAAAGCATTTCAAATGAACGCTGAAAAGGTTGAAAGTTGGCATGGTATCATCGTTTCACCCACATAGCATGTGCAAGAAAGAAGAGAGGGTTACGGCAAAAATTGGATGCACTTCGTGTACAAAACGGACAATCTCTTTCGAAGTATTAGGGTTTC
>NW_025230306.1:0-1600 GCF_018294505.1 Triticum aestivum | reverse complement strand
AGTTGGCATGGTATCATCATTTCACCCACATAGCATGTGCAAGAAAGAAGAGAGGGTTACAACAAAAACTGGATGCACTTCATGTACAAAGCGGACAATCTCTTTCGAAGTATCAGGGTTTCATACGGAAACTCGTCTGTTACAAAGGGATTTCATTTTTTGAACTTATTTGGACTCCATAGTTTTTGTGTGTTCAAAATGCACCATTCAAAGGCACATAATCAATTTTCAACCCTTTCTGACTTCATTTGTTATTTTTCATGCATTTACTGAATATTTTGAGGTATAAGACCCTGAAATTGAAAAGCATTTCAAATGAACTCTGAAAAGGTTGAAAGTTGGCTTGGTATCATCATTTCACCCACATAGCATGTGCAAGAAAGAAGAGAGGGTTACGGCAAAAATTGGATGCACTTCGTGTACAAAACGGACAATCTCTTTCGATGTATCAGGGTTTCATACGGTAACTCGTCTATTACAAAGGGATTTCATTTTTTTTAACTTATTTGAACTCCATAGATTTTTGTGTTCAAAATGCACCATTCAAAGCCACATATTCAATTTTCAACCCTTTCTGACTTCATTCGTTATTTTTCGTGCATTTACTGATTATTTTGAGCTATAAGACCCTGAAATTGAAAAGCATTTCAAATGAACTCTGAAAAGGTTGAAAGTTGGCATGGTATCATCATTTCACCCACATAGCATGTGCAAGAAAGTAGAGAGGGTTATGGCAAAAACTGGATGCACTTCGTGTACAAAACGGACAATCTCTTTCGAAGTATCAGGGTTTCATACGGAAACTCGTCTGTTACAAAGGGATTTCATTTTTTTGAACTTCTTTGAACTCCATAGTTTTTCTGTGTTCAAATGCACCATTCAAAGCCACATCATCAGTTTTCAACCCTTTCTCACTTCATTTGTTATGTTTCATGAATTTACTGAATATTTTGAGCTATAAGACCCTGAAATTGAAAAGCATTTCAAATGAACTCTGAAAATTTTGAAAGTTGGCATGGTATCATCATTTCACCCACATAGCATGTGCAAGAAAGTAGAGAGGGTTAAGGCAAGACCTGGATGCACTTCGTGCACAAAACAGACAATCTCTTTCGAAGTATCAGGGTTTCATACGGAAACTCGTTTGTTACAAAGGGATTTCATTTTTTGAACTTATTTGGACTCCATAGTTTTTGTGTGTTCAAAATGCACCATTCAAAGCCACATAATCAATTTTCAACCCTTTCTCACTTCATTTGTTATTTTTCATGCACTTACTGAATATTTTGAGCTATAAGACCCTGAAATTGAAAAGCATTTCAAATGAACTCTGAAAAGGTTGAAAGTTGGCATGGTATCATAATTTCACCCACATAGCACGTGCAAGAAAGAAGAGAGGGTTACAGCAAAAACTGGATGCACTTCGTGTACAAAGCGGACAATCTCTTTCAAAGTATCAGGGTTTCATACGGAAACTCGTCTGTTACAAAGGGATTTCATTTTTTGAACTTATTTGGACTCCATAGTTTTTGTGTGTTCAAAATGCACCATTCAAAGCCACATAATCAATTTTCAACCCTTTCTAACTTCATTTGTTATT
>NW_025230305.1:0-15147 GCF_018294505.1 Triticum aestivum | reverse complement strand
TAACAAAAAGGCGTCATGATTTTAAATAGGGGCCACGACCGAAGTGGCGGCCCTGAAGAAAGTGCTATCAGAGGCTGAAGACAAAGCACTGAGCATGAAAAGCAAGATGCTCGAGTGAGCGAGGTACAGCAAGAGCTCCAGGAGTTCAAAAAGAAATTCAAGTCCTTGGAGCGTGACTTCAAGACGCAAGAGTCTGAGCTTGCAAAGGCCCTCCAGAGCACGACAAATGCCAAGGCCGAAACCCAAAAGGCCCTCCAGGAAATCCAGGCGGCCAAGAAGATAGCGGCGGGTAAGGCATTCATTATGAAAAGTAAGCATGTGGAGGAGACATTTATTTTACTTACCCGAATTCGGAGTTCTCCAGGGACATTCATAGATCTGCCATGCAGCATATCAGATGCCATGGAGTTCTACCGTGCCAATGAGGGGAGCTCGACGGAGAAGCTGTTCTAGTCCCAGTATACCGGAACCAAACACCCAATGCCTCTGAGTGACCAACTGAAGCAATTGGTCGAACTCCATAGGGCAACCGAACTGGCCGTGAAGGACCTCATAGTCCGGATGTGGCCTGGTGAGCCCCTGCCCGACAGCTACTTCGGCCTTATAAAGTGGATGGTACATGCCTGTCTGCGGCTTGAGGTTATTAAGCAATCCGTCTGTATTGAGGGTGCCCGCTGAGGGAGTCTTGGATTAGGGGGTATCCGGACAGCCGGACTGTATATGTCGTCCGGACTATTGAAGTGTGAAGATACCAGACTCAAGACTGCATGTCCGGATGGGACTCTCCTTTGCGTGGAAGACAAGCTTGGTGATCCGGATATTATATTTCCTTCCTTGTAACCGACTTCATGTAAACCCTAGCCCTCTCCGGTGTCTATATAAACCAGAGAGGATGGTCCTTAGAAGGCCGATCACAATACAATCATACCATCATAGGCTAGCTCTTTGGGTTTAGCCTCTATGATCTCGTAGTAGATCTACTCTTATACTACTCATATCCTCAATATTAATCAAGCAGGAAGTAGGGTTTTACCTCCATCTAGAGGGCCCAAACCTGGGTAAACATTGTGTTCCTTGCTTCCTGTTGCCATCAACCTAAGACACACAGATCGGTACCCCCTACCCGAGATCCGCCGGTTTTGACACCGACATTTGTGCTTTCATTGAGAGTACCTCTATGTTGTCGCTGCAAGGCTTGATGGCTCGTCTCATTGTCAAGGACGACATCATCTCTGGAGGAGCGCTGGCTATAGGCCAGATTCTCCGACTTGGCAGCTTCATTATGGCCGCCCCATTGGCTGTCGCGCCAACGATGGCCTCTCGGGTCATCACGCATAACCTTCGCATCAATTCGGAGCTTGCCGAACAGATGGATCTGATAGAGCTCTCCTCTCTTAATGATCTCTTGGATCGCATCGCCGCTTTAGGGGTCGCTACGGACTATGACCGGATTGGGCTTAAACTCGACTAGAGGGACATTAGATCCCTGCCGGCCACCCATGAGATAGCGGTAGTGGAGGAACCACACACGGCTCGCCCCTAAACTTTGAGGACGAATTATGTCTGGATCACCGAACTCAGTAAGCCAAACACCTACTCAAAGGAATACATGACCCGAGTCCCGGACTTAGAATCGGGCATCGGGCCGAAGAGATTGGGTGATACTCCAGACCCCGAACTGTCAGGATTGGAACCTTCCGTGCCCCCCGGTGTCAGATCGGATCAAAATCCGGACTCATCCAACGACACTCACTCGGACTTAGACCATCTCTCCCACATCAGGCAAGAGCCCCTGGAGACGGTACACCGTTACTGGGCCAGATTCCTCCTTGCGCTTAACAAGGTCGAGGACTGCCACAAAGAGGACGTAGTCTCACTTTTCTGCAAAAACTACACGAACAAACGACTCCTTAATGCTATAGGTCGCCGTGACATAGTACACTTTGCGAACTTGGCAACCATAGTACAAAAGTACTGTGCGATGGAAAGCGCCTGGAAGACCCAAACAGAATTTTGGGATAGTACGGCCCTCACCAGAACCTTTGTCCGAACTAAACGGCCGAACTCTCGTAAGTCGGCCAATTCAATTCCCAAGAAACCAAAGCCCACCCCAGGGCGTGGAACCTTATTGGAAGAATGACTCAATGGGCCATGTAAGCTTCAGAGTACGCCGGATGCAACACCAACCCATAGCCTTCGGGCATGTTGGATACTCCGGCAGGTATCTAAAAGTAGCGAGGATCTCCTCGAGAGCTGAAAGTGCTAGTTATTGACTAGAGGGGGGGTGAATAGGCAATTTTTATCAAAGTCTTCAAAACGTGGAAGTTTCAAAGACAAACAATAGAAATGACCTAATTGATATGTAGCGGAAGATAAACTACAACAAGCAAGCCATTGTCAAGTATGCAATAATGTGAATGTACAAAGACTAATAGCAGCTAGGTAGTAAGGATCAGGATGGAAGATAGTATGAAGCCAATCAACGATAGTAGTCAAGCAATAAAGTCAAACAGATAAGACAAATAAGCAATGACTTCATGAAGACAAACTCAAAGTAAAGAAGAGAAGGGATAGAACCAGTCACTTGTTGAAGACACATGATTTGTTGGACCAGTTCCAGTTGCTGTGACAACTGTACGTCTGGTTAGGGAGGCTAAGATTCAACTCAGAAGACCGCGTCTTCACCTTATTCCCCTTGAGCTAAGGACGCACAGTCCTCACCCAATCACTCTGATAAGTCTTCAAGGTAGACTTACGAACCTTCACAGACTCCGTTCACCGGCGATCCACAATGACTCTTGGATGCTCAGAACGTGACGCCTAACCGGCTGGAGGATACACAGTCCTCAAGTGTAATACGTCTTCAGGTCACACAGATAGAAAGACTTCAGTGATGCCTAACACTCTTTGGCTCTGGGTGTTTGGGCTTTGTCCTCGCAAGGATTTCTCTCTCAAAGGCTTCGAGGTGGGTTGCTCTCAAAACGACAAAAGCCGTAACTAACTCTGAGCAGCCACCAATTTATGGTGTAGGGGGTGGGCTATTTATAGCCACAAGGCAACCCGACCTGATATGTCCGAAATGACCCTGGGTCACTAAGGAACTGACACGTGTTCCAATGGTCAGATTTCAAACACACACGACAACTTTACTTGGGCTACAAGCAAAGCTGACTCATCCCGCTCTGGATAAGATTTGCACTCATTGTCTTCGCTCGAAGACATAGGATTTGAGTTGAGCATCACTTCAGTCACTCTAACTTTGTTCACATGGACCCCACTTAACAGTATGGTGGTTCCTATGACTCAACAAAGAAGAAAAGGAAACAACGAAACAACTCAGTCTTCGCGCTCCATAGTCTTCACTCAATGTCTTCTCATGTCATAGTCTTCAGTGTGAATATCTTCACACACCACCATTGTCTTCAATGTCTTCATACATTTTTAGGGGTCATCTCCGGTAGGTAAACCGAATCAATGAGGGACACTACCTGCGTTATCCTGCAATTCTCACAAATGCATTAGTCCCTCAACCAACTTTGTCGTCAATACTCCAAAACCAACTAGGGGTGGCACTAGATGCACTTACAATCTCCCCCTTTTTGGTGATTGATGACAAACTGGTTGAAGTTTTCAACGGGAAAGAAGTATGTGAAATTGTAAAGGATAGTTTATTATCTTCATAAGTGGCAAGGGCTCCCCCTGAAGATGTGCATATAAGTAATTTGCTTTGGGAATGCAAATGCACATGGCAAGTTGTACTTGTGGAGATCCTCTTCAACTTATGAAGATAATTCATCATGCATGAAATGATATAACTAAGAGAATGACATGCATAATGAAAAATGGACGTCTACGGAATGATCTAAGTGCGGATTGATTTTAGTGCGGAAGTTATCATCGCACATGAAAGAGCAAATGAGTAGCAGACGACCATCGAGTTTAAGTGTTACAACTCAAAGAACGAAATATATCAAAAGCAAGAGTTGTAAACACTAGGCAAAATATAAGCACGCGCCCATATGAACCCGCTTGAAGACTATCAAACTCATATGCTTCTCCACCTTTTGTCAGTAATGACCAAAAAGGTTTGATGAGATAGAGCATCTACTCGTCCTCATGAGGAGTAGGTGAAGCAGTAGGGTTGTCGTTGTTATTTGGCGGTGCAGACAAACATGGTGCAGTGTCGATGCATGCAGAAGTAGGGGGCGGTGAAGTAGCATCGTCTTCATCATCGATCATATTGGCATGCACAGTTGCCGCGGAGGAAGAATAGTCAGAGTCTTCAAGAGATGGAGTTCTTCGTAGGACAGCATTCCGTGGAGGAGTGGAGTCAAACTTGAATCTTTCAGTGAAGCCATCGTCTTGAAGATCTGCTTCAGCACCGAGCAGGGTCAAACTCTTCCATGATCGCCGACAAGTTTCGTGAGTGACAAATGCATTCTTGGTGGCAATATTTCGAATGCGATTTACGTCCACCAAGAGGCTTTGCATCTGACGCTTGAGCCAAAAGTGATGCTTATCTTGTTTCTGATGCAGTGCCACAAGAAGTTCTCGGTCATTTAGGACACGAGAGCGCTTCCTAGGCCTTTGAGCAATTGTGCTCTTAGTAGCTTCAGTTGGCGCACGATGAGGTAGACGAGTGTTCCCAGCCATTGGATAGATACGAGTTACAACTTGGACTCCTTCCATAGGCTAAGTGAAGCTTTGGTGTTCAGCATTTTGAACACAAAGAGGCTTCTTGGCAGGCTCAGGGTATATGGCTTCAACTGACATATCAACCTTTGGTAGAAAGATCACATGATTGCAAGCAGAGGGCTGATAGTTGATAGCAGAATGTTGCTTGATGAGGCGCATGACCCATGGAGCATAGAATTTCAGGCCGAAAAGGTCAGATCCAGATGCAGCCAGTTGCCTGAGGAAGAAATCTTGTGCATTGAAGTTGATGCCATTGAGGATGTAAAAGACCAATGTCTTCATGGCTCCTTCAAGTTTTTCAGCTGATGAGTGTCCTTTGATAGGCGATAGAGTCCGCCTGATGATGTGATATATGGTGCGCGGCAGATACTCAAGGTCATCAACAAAGAACTCCTTTGGGTATTCAGCGTCATGTGGCAATGGCTTCATCATGCTCAACATCTGGCTCATGTTTGGTTCTGGCTTATGGAAGATGCTCTCTAGTGCATTGCGGTGGTTTTGACAACCAGGTTCATACAGCTCTCCAGGAGTGGATAGGCCTGTAAGCTCAATGATGTCATGAGCTTTGGCTTCATGATGCATCTCCTGTCATCCACTCGAGAACCCATGTCTTTGTATCTCTGTTGTAGCCGCGAAGGTGGAGGGTAGCATAGAATTGAAGCAAAAGTTCTTCATTCCAATGTTCTTTGTCCTTCACAAAGCTGAGCAGACCAGCATCACGAAAGCAGTCAAGTGCTTCTTCTAAGCATGGCAGTCCAGCAATGGCTTCAGTGTTGAAGCACATATGAGGGAAAATGCGCCCTTGATCATACAGCACACAGGAGTAATAGCTTTGTTGCTGATGACTCCAGAGACGATCAGATGATATTCTTGGCCTTGTGTAGGGGTTCTTTGAGCTGTCAAAGAAGGTGTTGTGGCTTTTGAAGCCATTTGCAATGAAGGACCTGACAGGTGTGGCAGTACCTGGAAACCTTGGCAATCTTGGCTTTGGTTTCTAGACCTGAGGCCTATGCTCAATGTGATAGTCAAACTGAGGACCAGAGACATTAGGCGGAGGGACCAGAACGGGCCATCTTACTATGATTAGCTCTCCATGGTTGTAAGCTTGCTCAATTGTATAGGGCCTTGGTGGCAGAACAGGAGCAGTGGCAGCAACAGTGGCTTCAGGCTCCACAACAGAAGCTTCAGGAGCAGTTGCAGCATTGACTTATGGTAGGTTGCTTAGTGCCGGCTCCACATTAGCTTCAGCCATGACTACGTCATTGGCTTCATTCGTGTTAGTGGTGGCAGCCTCAACATTTTCAACCTCCACTTGATGAGCTAGAGGGTCTGGCACAGACACGTTCACTTCAGGAACAACTTCTTCAGTTATGGGGGGAGTAGGGACACGTTCTTCTTCATGTTCATCATCGGCTGATGCAGCCGGATTGTCTTCACAGCTGGGGCTTCAGACACGGGGACATTCACAGTTGGAGTGGCTTCTGAAAACACTTGACATGCAACAGGTTGATGGTGCACTTCTCCTTCTGGAACGCTCGGAAGAGGGACTTGATGCCTTGGTCCTTTGTGAAGCCTTTGTAATATAGGCGACGCCTTTGGATATGGAGTAGGTAGGTCCTCATCCTCTTCAACTTGCATAGATGATGTGACTTGTTGTTGTTGGGGAGTACTGGGGGAGTCTTGTTGTTGCGGGCGATCAGCCCATGATGCATCCTGAGCAATTGGCTTTAGAGGACGACCAATGCTGATGATTTCGCTGTTCATGAGAACAGGCGATGATACCACATTGTGTTCAATCTGAGGAAGAACTTCATCATCTTCTACATTGTCATGGTGACCAATGTCTTCAGCAGTGATGGGATCAACTGTTGGAATCTCTTCAGCTTCATGAGCCTCTGTGGAAGCAGGCTCATCAATAATCATACGTAGTTCTTGGTTTGCAGATGCAGGACGAACCACAGAGATGGGTTCAACAACAAGGGGCTCTGTGGGAGCAACCCGATTCTTCTTGGTTTTGCGCTTCCTCTTGGAGGGAGCAGCATTAGAGGCTTCAGTGTTTTTCCTTTTTCTGGCTTCAGCCTCTGCAGCCCTCGTCTTCTTCTGTTCTGAAGCGGTTGACATGACCTTTGGCTTCGAGCCAGTCATGCTGCTAGGGAAGACTATGTGAGGTTCTTCTTGCCTTGACGGTGCAGATTGGACTGTCTATTACTTCTTCTTATTTGCAGCCATCCTGGGGTCAAAACACTACTGAGATCACTTGACAGCTCCTTTGACACCCTTGCCCTCATGATACAAGAACGCCCTGACTTCAAGACACTCGATCCGTTTGATATACTTGATAGGCTCAACACACATGAGTTCCAGCTTTCTAATGCAAGGACAACCAAGAGCCTTGCACTTCTCAGCCTCATTGTAGGCAAGCACACACTTGTCAGCCAGACTCTTCATGTGCTCTCTAGAGCCTCGAGCTTCTTCACGCTTCTTGTGAAAGGCTTCTTTGAGCTCGTGCAACATGATCTTGACATCTTGCACGTTGAGCGTGGCCACATGCTTCTTGAACTGAGCCTTTTCATAGTCAATCTTGTGCTTCAGTTCGACGATGCACTGAGCAATAGCTAGCTCAGAAGCAATAGCACCATTAAAGGATACGCTGAGGCTAATGGGAAGTTGCAAATCATCAAAGCTGAGATTTGATGTGTCAAACCACTCATCAATGAAGTTATGGATAATTGCCACGTCAAAGAGAGGCAAATTATTGAAGATCTCTGCTTCTTCCTTGCTCTTGATCAGTTGCTCAAGAGCATCATCTGCAAGATCGTCATCGCTGGACAGATCAATGTGCTCTTCACGCACAATGACAGCAGGAGTCAAAGTCTGATCAATACTCTTGATGATTTTCTTTTTCTTCTCCGTCTTCTTGGAGATGCGTGAAAGATCTTCAGACTGCACACTGTCTTCAGGAGGTGCAGTGGCCAGTGGCTTCACATGTGACGCTTTTGGAGGTGTAGCTGATGTTGAAGCCTTAATTTTCTTTGGCTTCTGCGGCCTTGGAGGAGGAGTTGGGGCTTCATCAGTATCAGCATCATTATCAGAATGATCCACTTTGGCACCTTGTACCAAGATGTAAGATATGAGGCAATCAAGGTTCGCGAAGGGACCAATTTCATTTTCTTCAGCTTCACGTGTGCCGTCATCACGGGGAGCAGAGGGACCAGGATTGAAGTCCAATCCCCATGACTTCTTGTTTTCCTTTGCCGATGCCTTTGCATACTGGAAGTTGCGCTTGAAGAGATTATCGTCACGACACCAGAGCAATGATGATGGATCGACATTTTTAGGCTGTGGTCCACGGACCATACAAGGATAGAATTCTTGTGCAATAGCTTCAGCTTTGTTCTTGGGGGGAAGGCCTCGACAGAGAATATCACCCCAAGGACTTTTCATTACATTTTTCTCAGCGTACTCCTGGGTCACGAACTTGTACTTGAACCATTGTTCAGCCCAATAACGTTGAATCCATTGGATTCGGGTCTTGCGCTAATTATAATCCTCTTCAGGATCTGTCTTGTAGATTTCTGCGAGGTCATCAGGCAAATCTTTTTATGTTTGAAACTGAATGGCTTCAATATGTTCAAAGGCTTCAAAGGTTTTTGCTTGCAGGTCAGACATGAACTGGCTTTGGGAGATTCAATGTGTTGTTGTAAGAATTCTGCAAACGAATGCAGACTATGAGAACCTAGGGATTCTCCCACGGACATGTACCTGTGACGGCATTAGAGATGCGAGGGAAGGGGAAGAGGTCATATGCATTCTCAGAAGATTTTGAAGATAAATTAGTTTGAAGACATTGACCTCATGTTGCAAAGACATTCACTTATGTGCTGAGAGTTGGTTCCAGATTTGTACGAATCCGTGAATAAGGACAAGTCAGGAATCTAACTAGATATGAAACTTAAGTGAATATACTAGGCAGTATGAGATGCAGACAGAATAGATCTAACTTTGTATAGATAGAAACCAATTTTGGTAAATTGGATGAATCATTGAGGATCAAAAAGCTGGTAAAAATAGAGTTATATTTACCACACGATGAACTGCTAGATGGGATGAATAGGAGACCGAGCAGTTCAATCCACCGTGCCCTAACTTGGCGATGGAGGACACCTACGGCGGCGGCGGAGAGGACGCTGCCCGCGGCCGGCGTGAGGACGGCGTCGGAGAAGTCGCGGCAGCTAAGCGCTTCGTCGCTGGTGTCGTCGAGAGCTAGCGGTGGCGCTAGGGTTTTGACGAGGTGGAGAGGTGGAAGAAGGTTTTCTTGACCGCAGGGGACACATATTTATAAGTAGGTGTGTGGCATAGCGCAATTACGTAGGTGCCCCTGCCTGTGCACATCCGTGGGACACGTGGCAAGCATGCAACATACTCAGAGTTGTCCCACGTTCCCACGCCCGCCAAGTTTGTTGGATGGTTGTTCCGGCTTCTCGGGATTTCAATAATAAAGATGAATCATTTAAAAGGACTTGATTTGTCTCTGTGTCTTTTGCTGACAAGAATGCAGAGAAGACATTTGACAGTTTCAATAGAATGCATATGATTTGGATAGATAGAGTTTGAGATAGAAAGCATAGAGAGATTAGCGTCCGATCACATTCACTTAGTTCAAAAGATTCACAAAGGAAGACATAGATATAAGTGAATGTTGTAGAGGACTGAATACTAGTATATATATATATGAGAAAGCAATCAACTCAACATAGTGAAGTAAATCATGAAGATAAGTTGAAAGTTGAAGACAAATCAATACGCGAAGATATTCAACAATAACGCCATGAGTGAAACACTTCAAACCAAGAAATTTGGTGGTGGCGTTACCCACTGTATAGGAAGTATTAGACCCAGACACGACGCACAATTATTGTGGCGCTCTGAAGTCAAATTCCATGTTAATGTATTCACACTTAGAATGTAAGTCTTCACTGATTGAAGATATACTTTACTTCATGTGTTGCACATCTAAGTCATCAACATGCATAAGTGTTAGGATGTGTGCCTGATCACAGGACATTTGAGGATTCCAAGATATTTAGCTCACACCGTAACTTGCAAAACCTTTTCTCATCCAAGGGCTTTGTGAAGATATCTGCCAGTTACTCTTCAGTGTTGACGTGAATGATGTTAATATCTTTCTTCATGACATGATCTCTGAGAAAGTGATGACGAATTTCAATGTGCTTTGTCTTCGAGTGCTGGACTGGATTGTTGGCAATCTTGATAGCGCTTTCGTTGTCGCAGAAGAGAGGGACTTGTTTCAGATTGATGCCATAGTCCTTGAGAGTTTGCTTCATCCACAGAAGCTGAGCACAACAAGATCTAGCAGCAATGTATTCAGATTCAGCAGTTGAGAGTGATACACAGTTTTGCTTCTTTGAAGACCAACAGACAAGTGATCATCCCAGAAAGTGACATGTGCCTAATGTAGACTTGTGATCCACTTTGTCACCAGCATAATCAACATCCGAGAATCCAACCAGATCAAATCTTGAGCCCTTTGGATACCATAATCCGAGTGTTGGGGTGTAAGCCAAATATCTAAGAATTCGCTTCACAGCTAAGTGATGCGATTCCTTTGGTGCCGCTTGGAATCGAGCACACATGTAAACACTAAGCATAATATCTGGCCTAGATGCACATACGTAAAGTAAGGAACCAATCATGGAGCGGTATACCTTGTGATCAAACTCTTTACCATTGTCGTCGGGACCAAGATGGTGTTTGGTTGGCATTGGCGTCGTGTAACCTTTGCAATCTTTTATTCCAAACTTCTTCAGACAGTCTTTGAGATATTTTTCTTGAGATATGAAGATGCTGTGGTGATTAGCATAGGCTAGCAGTATGCGAATAGCTTCAAGCCTTGCTACAGGAGCAAATATTTCATCGAAGTCAATTCCTTCAACTTGAGTATGTCCTTGAGCCACAAGACGTGCTTTGTTTCTGACGACTTGACCATGCTCATCTTGCTTGTTTCGATATATCCATTTAGTGCCACAATAATGTTATGTTTACGAGGGTCAGGGCGCTTGACAAGTTCCCAAACATTATTTAGCTTGAACTATTGAAGTTCTTCTTGCATGGCTTGAATCCATTCAGGTTCCATAAAGGCTTCAGCAACTTTCTTGGGTTCTGATATTGACACAAATGAAAAATGCCCACAGAAATTTGCTAACTGTGTTGCCCTTGAGCGAGTAAGTGGACCAGGTGCATTGATGCTATCAATTATCTTCTCAATTTGTACCTCATTTGCAACACGAGGATGAACTGGACGAAGACCTTGCTCACGCTGATCATTGTCATCATTGGGAGGATTGTCTTTGGTCTGAGCATTTTCTTTAGGTTGGTTTGGTGCAGAAATGATAAGTTCCTCTTCAGGCTGTGCTTCAGAAGGCATGATTTCACCAGTTCCCATCAGCTTGATAGATTCACTGGGAGGAGCTTCAGCTAATGTGCTTGGCAGGAGTTCTCATTGTGCACCATTGGTTTCATCAAATCGTACGTCCACAGTTTCAACGATTTTGTACTGAAAGATGTTGAAGACTCTGTAAGAGTGCGAGTCCTTTCCATAACCGAGCATGAAGCCTTCGTGAGCTTTAGGTGCAAATTTTGACTTGTGATGGGGATCCTTGATCCAGCACCTAGCACCAAAGACTCTGAAGTAGCCGACATTTGGCTTCTTGCCAGTAAGGAGCTCATAGGTTGTTTTTCCCAGAAGCTTGTGGATGTAAACATGGTTGATGATGTGACATGCTGTATCAATAGCTTCAGGCCAGAACTTTCTTGGTGTCTTGTACTCATCGAGCATTGTTCGAGCCCTCTCAATGAGGGTTCTGTTCTTGCGCTCTACAATGCCATTTTGCTGAGGTGTGTATGGAGCAGAAAACTCATGAGTAATTCCCATTGTATCCAGATAAAGATCAAGCCCAGTATTCTTGAATTCAGTGCTATTATCACTTCTGATATGATTGATCTTGATGCCATAATTGTTCATGGCTTGATTGGCGAATCGTCTGAAGACATATTGTACTTCAGTCTTGTAGAGAATTATGTGCGCCCATGTATATCTTGAGTAGTCATCAACAATGACGAAGCCATAGAGACAAGCTGTTGTTGTGAGGGTAGAGTAGTGAGTAGGGCCAAATAAGTCCATGTGTAACAGCTCGAAGGGTTGAGAAGTCGTCATGATTGTCTTCAAGGGGTGCTTCGCCCTAGTCATCTTTCCAGCTTCGCAGGCACCACACAAATGATCTTTCTTGAACTTGACACCTTCGATGCCTATGACATGCTTCTTCTTGACGAGTGTGTGTAAGTTCCTCATGCCAGCATGCCCCAGCCTCCGATGCCAGAGCCACCATACTGAAGCTTTTGCAAGAAGACATACGACAAGTTGTGGACCTGCTGAGAAATCTACCATGTATAGATCATAATTCCTATACCCTTCAAAGACTAGAGACTTGTCAGATTCCATTAGTACAAGGCAACAATATTTTCCGAATAGCACAATCATGTTCAAGTCACAAAGCATTGAGATAGACATTAAGTTGAACCCGAGGGATTCAACAAGCATCACTTTATCCATGTGTCGATCCTTTGAGATTGCAACTCTACCTAGACCCAATACCTTGCTTTTACCAGTGTCAGCAAATGTGATTTGACTCTTGTCGGATGGATGTAAGGTTGAGTCCATGAGAAGACTTTGATCACCAGTCATATGATTAGTGCATCCGCTGTCCATAATCCATTCTGAAGCACGAGGTGTCATACCCTACAGTGCAGTTAGGAGGATAGGCTTCACAAGGTATGTTGTGAAGCATAAGCATTTGACGCACACTAGGATTATCACAGCTTAGATCAAGGTTAGAACACACAGTATGACAGGTAAGCGATTCATATGTGGAATACATAGTAAGTCATTTTATCATGCGTCCCTTAATGTGTTTTAGGTCCCCAGCAATAGTATCGGACACCTTTGATTGCTAGCTGGAGACCATATTCTGCAAAAGAGAGTTAATTCTTCTTCACCACCCACATCTTCAGGGGTGGCTTAGAAGCAATGAGTCTAAGTGCAGCATCTGAGAATTTCGGCTTTGAAGCCCTAGCAAATAGCCTTGCAGGAGATGAATGATACTCATATGAATAAGCATAAAAGTTCTTAGTCCTATGAACATGGCGGTTTGAGGACACACGTTCATATTCATAAGTTTGAGTATGATTTCCCTGCAAAACATTGGTGTTAGGGTGACTCAAGTGGGTCCTGTATTCGTATGAACCCGTTGGACCATATGATGCCTTTGGTCTGGGGTTTGTCTTCTTCCCAGGTGGTGTCATGATGACATTCACTGGAAGATTCTCAAGATAGCTTTTGGGAACCCAGATCTTCTTCATAGGTGGTCCATTCCTGCAGTTAGTACCAATATACCTGGCAAACACTTCACCATTCTAATTTTTGATCAGCTTATAGTTTGCATCAAAGGATTCATTAATGATGATAGGATTAGCACAGGTAAAGCCAGATAAAGTGGATGGATCCACTGAAGGTTCCTTTGCAGCAACCCATGTGGTTCTGGGATACTTCTCAGGCTTCCAGTAGGAACCATCAGCATTCATTTTCCTCTCGAACCCAACACCCTCTTTCCTAGGGTTTCGGTTCAGAATCTGCTTTTTGAGGACATCACAAAGTGTCTGATGTCCTTTCAGACTTTTATACATCCCTGTTTCAAGCAATGTCTTCAACCTAGCATTTTCATCAGCAATAGCATTGGTATCCTCCGTAGAGGAGTTAGTTTCCACATCAGTAGTTGAAGACAATGCAACAGCAGCGGCATTGGAACATTCAGCAACAGAGGTAGCGTTATCACACTCAATGCATTTTAAACATGGTGGTTCAAATCCATCCTAAGCGGAACTGATCTGTTGAGCGCGAAATGACTCATTCTCTTTTTGAAGATCTTCATGAGTCGCTTTCAATTTCTCAAGCTCTTGCTTCCTTTGAAGATAATCATAGGAGAGCTTTTCATAAGTGGTTGAGAGCGTCTCATGAAGACTTTCAAGTTCTTGGTACTTAGCATGAAGATTTTTTATGTCTTCAACTAAGGACTGTGAACGTGTCATTTCCGTGTCCAACAGTTCATCGCTTTTGTCTAACAGTTTTTGCGTATGTTCCATAGCCCTTTGTTGTTCAGTAGCAATTTTAGCAAGTGTTTTGTAGCTGGGTTTGGATTCACAATCAGAGTCATCTTCACTTGATGTTTGAAAGTAAGGATCACGTGATTTTACCTTGGCACCACGTGCCATGAAGCAGTAGGTGGGAGAAGGATCGTCCATGTCATCAGCTTCAGCGTTGGTGAGGAAGTCATTGTCTTCGGTGTTGAAGATGGACTTGGCAACATAGGCTGTGGCTAGAGCCAGACTTGCAACGCCAGGGTCGGACTCTTCTTCAGACTCTACCTCCACCTCCTCAGAAGCAGACTCCTCCTCTGAATCCATTTCCTTGCCAACAAAAGCACGAGCCTTGCCATATGAGCTCTTCTTATGTGATGAAGACCTTGATGAGGACTTAGAAGAAGACTTTGAAGATTTCTTCTTCTTCTTGTCATAAGAATCATATTCCTTGCTCTTCTTCTTCTTCTCATTGTCCCACTGAGGACACTCAGAGATATAGTGTCCAGGTTTCTTGCAGTTGTGACATGTTCTCTTCTTGTTGTCATGAGTGGAAGCTTCATCATTTCTTGAGCTAGATCGTGAAGACTTTCTGAAGCCCTTCTTCTTGGTGAACTTCTGGAACTTCTTCACAAGCATGGAAAGTTCCTTTCCAATGTCTTCAGGATCATCAGAACCGCAGTCAGATTCTTCTTCAGATGAGGAAACCATAATTGGGACCATAGATATCTCTTTTCTTAGAAAGCTGAAACTCATGCTTGGTAATCTCAGTGGCACCAAGAGCCTGAAGCTCATTTGTGATGTCGGTGAGGCGATCAAACATGAGCTCGACATTTTCATTATCGTTTCTCTTGAAGCGGTTGAAGAGATTGCGAAGAACACTGATCCTCTGGTCTCTCTGTGTAGAGACGCCTTCGTTGGCCTTGGATAGCCAGTCCCAGACAAGCTTTGACGTTTCCAGAGCACTCACATGGCCATACTGTCCTTAGGTCAAATGACCACAGATGATGTTCTTTGTAGTGGAGTCTAGTTGAATGAACTTCTTGACATCAGTAGGGGTGACACCTTCACCAGTTTTGGGAACGCCGTTCTTGACGACATACCAGAGGTCGACATCAATGGCTTCAAGATGCATGCGCATCTTATTCTTCCAGTAGGGATATTCAGTTCCATCGAACACGGGACAAGCAGCGGAGACTTTGATTATCCCTGCAGTCGACATAGCTAAACTCCAGGTGGTTA
>NW_025230304.1:0-15152 GCF_018294505.1 Triticum aestivum | reverse complement strand
TTTCCATTCAAGCAAACATGTCCGGCTCTTGGTAGGCAGCACCTACTACTTTTCCGGGGCTGAACTAAACTGCGAGGAGATAAGTCATTATGTTTCATGGCTTGAGGATGTTGATACTGTCAAGACAGGTTATTTTCCTGGACTTCGAAATATTCGTACTCGATACGTGCGACCACTAGTGTGAACTACAGTCACATCTGTTTAGGAAAGATGGTAAGATTTTTACTATTTGTCCTCAGTTCATCTTTTGCATACATCATTTTTTAAGCTAAACTTCACTGCTAAGTATGTTACCATGGGGTTCTTCGATAGGGACTCCCGATGAATGTTGTGCCTCGTTGGATCGAGCCTAAAGGTCGCATGATAATGATTAGCTTACGGCAAGACATCCTACATTGCACATGAGTGCATTCATGATTTCTCAAAGCGAGCAAGTCTTAATAGTCAAAGACTGGAGCAAAATTGTGAAGGATCACAGCAGAGAAGTACTAGGGGCAGCAATCAGAAGCGCAACCCACAATTAGGAGAGACAGGTTCATCTACATTCTCCAATATGATGAAGTAGGAGTGCTACACATGTTTTATGCTATTTTACCTGAGAGAGAGCAGCATGAGTGATTAGCTAGCTAGAATGAGTTTGAAAATGATGATGTGCTACACTAAGACTATGATGATTAAATAGCTAGTGTTGGTGGTAATGACTATGATGATTATTATTAGCTAGTGTTGGTGGTGATTAGATAGCTACACTATGACTATGTTAATTGAATAGTGTTGGTGGTAATGACTATGATGATTATTAGCTTGTGTTGTTGGTGATGATATGATGCAAGAGTTTTTATATTAATATGATGATGATGTTGATCATGATTATCATGATGATTTGTTATTATGATCATGATTAGTTATTATATCATTGGTGGAAGGAACGCGGATTAGATTAATGTGAATGGATCAAATGTGACCAAAAGTTGAATTAGTAGGATCCTCGTCCAAATTCAACTTTTGATTCATCCAAATGAATCTAATTCATGTTTCTTCCTCACAATGATATATTAATTCATCATGGACATAATGATATAACAACCTCTTAATTGGTATTGTATTAAAATTTGTATAGCGGCGTATAAATACAATAAAAGAAAAAAATAGAATACTGGTAGCACTGGATTGGAAGCACGCTACTAATAGTTAGATTAGCAGTAGCGCTGGAAATTATACATGCTACGGCTATACGTCTTAGCAGTAGTGTGTGTTACCGGCGCTACTGCTAAGAAATAACTGTAGCGCCTTACTAGTAGCGCGGGGCCCGCGCTACTAGTAGGCATTAAACCCGCGCTACTACTAGGCTTTTCCTTAATAGTGTCATGACCCAATTTGTATCCCACACTTTGTGAAATTCGATGAATAAAGACTTGGCTTAATGCTAAAAAGAAAGTAGTCCTCATGAGGTTAGTACCACCTCGCTCACGGTAGTACAAAATGATGGGGTGGATGCCTATATAAGATAACCACAACGGAGCAGCAGAGTAGTCGTCTGTGTGTCTTCTTTTGCGACAAAATAACGGAAAAATAATCCTTGTTGCACTGACCTGATGGGTGCCCACTCGGGTCCGGTGCCCGTATGGGTTCGGGAATGGGTCATTAAGACCCATGGGTACGGCCATGGCACGCGATGCACCCAATTGTGGATTCGGGCATGGGTTTGAATGAGGTCGACCCGAGCAAACCTGACCCTATTACCACCTTGACACCCACCCTGAGATTAAAGAAAACTTTACAAGTTTAAAAATCAATTCATCAATTTGAAAAAAGTACATGAGTATGACTAATAAATTCATAAAATTGAAAAAGTTCATGAATTGATTTTTTTTTCACGAGTTCGACAAAGAAGTTAGTGAAATTGACAAAAAATCATGAATTTAGAAAAAGTTTGTGAAACTAAAAAAAGTTCATGTATTTTAAAAAGTTCATGAATTAGATAAAAAAATGCTCATGATTTTGTGAAAAGTTTACAAAAATTGAAAAAATATTTATTCCTTTTAAAAAATCACGGTAGTCCATAGTTTCTTAAGGATCCTGTAAGCAAGTAGGTTAATATTGTAATTTAGCTTCAATTTCTTCAGACTCACAAGCGGGTCCGCATGCAACAAAAGAAATTGTATTTGCCTACTACTCCGATCTTGTCCTGAAAGGATAAGGAAATTGGATAAGAGCGAGAGCTAGACTGAGGACCCCTGTGGCGGCTACTCATAAGAAGATGAAGGATTAAAAGAGGACTGATCACCCCTCTGATTTGTGATCTTTCTATTTAAAAAATAATTTTAAAGATTTGAAAAAAGTTCGTGAATATTAGAAAATATTCACAAATTTAAGAAAATGAAACAGAAAAGATTAAATGAAGAAGAAATAAAGAAAAATAAAAAATGAATAAAACCGAAAAAAGACCAAACAAAACAAAAAGGAAACCAGGCTAAGAGGATGCGCAACAAGAAGAATAAAAGAAGTAATTAGGCACAACAAGTAAGCTGCCCAGTTGGTTGTAGCGGGTGGAAGAGATCCAAGAGGTTTGGAGTTTGAATTCTAATTCATGTACGTATTTTTTGAAGGTTAAAAAAAAGATAAACACTACTCCATGTACAGCGTATACGTATACAGTGAGAGAAGAGTTTATAAAATATGACCATCGTGCCCTTTCTTATAAAGAGGTATGGGCTAATTTGAGCCGTCCTTGCGTTTAGCGGGAGTGTACCAAATCAGAAGTGAATTTTTATTATGTTTGAGATTTTTTGTACTTCCGGTGAACTTTTATAATAGATCTGATCATTTTTGGAAGAAAGAAAAATTAGCCGTGCACATTTTCTTGCTTTATACTAACAGTTTTGCTAGGTCTCAGTCGACTTAGACTTCGTTATGTCTCGGTCGATGTTATATTCCATTGATCTTGCATTAAGATTCGTACAAAAATTTTCTTTCAGTTTTTTCTTTTTCTTCTCATATACTATATCACTTGAGTGAGACTTGGTTAAGTCTCAGTCGACTGAGACCTAGACACACCCTTATACTAATACATTTGATGTATCTACCACGATTTTTTGATAGAATGAGAAGTCATGCGTTTTGTCGTTCTCCTATGAAAATGTAAGCCAAACTTGTAATACATCGGCCAAACTATATATGGGAGAGTACTGCACGCTGATCCGGCCAATTTCGATCAGGCAGCAGCGTACTACTCCAGCTCTAAGCGTGTGCGACGGTATATGCATGTGGACAGCGCACTTTGCCTCACCATCGGGGAAACAAGAATTTTTTTTTTGGAGAAGAAGAAGAAGAAGAAGAAGATACGCAGAGAGGAGAACAAGCACCGTCGTCGGATACAAACATCCATGGACTCCCAGTCAATACGTACGTACGACTACCGCGTATGAACGCGCGCGGATCCATCGACGAAAAGTATGGAATCCGCTCGTATGCCCGTCTTGCTCGCCATGCGCGCGCGTATAAATAGAAGCGCGGGCAGCATGGTTGCTACGTGCTTAAGTAGCTCGCTCGTAAACCATTGCATTGCCAGAAGAAGCAAGCAAACTAGCTAGCTAGCTAGAAAAATGGCGCCGATTCACAGTAACAGCTCTCGCCGCCTCGACGGCACGGTGCTTGCGCTTCTGCTCGTGCTCGTGGCCGCTACTGCCTTTGTCGGCGCTGCCGCAGCGCGAGGGGACGCGCTGGCCGCCCGGCACGAGCGGTGGATGGCCAAGTACGGGCGCGCGTACACGGACGCTGCCGAGAAATTGCACCGGCAGGAGGTGTTCGCGGCCAACGCGCGCCACGTAGACGCTGTCAACCGGGCGGGCAACCGGACGTACACCCTCGGGCTCAACCAGTTCTCCGACCTCACCAACGAAGAGTTCGTGGAGAAGCACCTCGGGTACCGTCACCAGCCGGGCGGGCTCCGTCCCGAGGACACGCCGGTGGCCGCGGTGAACATGTCCAAGGCTCAGTTCCAGTCCACGCCGGACAGCTTGGACTGGAGGGCCCAGGGCGCCGTCACCCAAGTCAAGAACCAAGCCCCATGTGGTAAGGATCTGCAGGCCAAAGTTGGCAAATGAATAAATGTTGACACGTACGTAAAAACAACGTTGCGTCTGTGTAGGGAGTTGCTGGGCGTTCGCGGCGGTGGCGGCGACCGAGGGGCTCGTACAGATCGCCACCGGCAACCTCATCTCCATGTCAGAGCAGCAGGTACTCGACTGCACGGGCGACACTAGCACCTGCAAGGGTGGCTCCGTCATCGCCGCCCTACGTTACGTCGCCGCAAGCGGCGGCCTGCAGCCGGAGGCAGCCTACGCGTATACCGGCCAGCAGGGCGCGTGCCGCAGCGTCATGCCAAATTCGGCCGCCTCCGTTGGCACCCCCCGTTGGGTGGGCCTGAACGGCGATGAGGACGCGTTGCGGGAGCTGGCTGCCAGCCAACCGGTGGCCGTGGGCGTGGAGGCGGACCCTGACTTTCAGCACTACAAGAGCGGCGTGTTCGTCGGTAGTTCGTCGTGCGGGCAGAACCTGAACCACGCCGTGACGGTGGTGGGGTACGGGGCGGACGGCGGCGGGCAGGAGTACTGGTTGGTGAAGAACCAGTGGGGGACGGGGTGGGGTGAGGGGGGCTATATGCGCCTCACGCGCGGGAACGGCGGAAACTGCGGCATGGCCACCGTTGCCTACTATCCGACCGTGGACAGCTCTTAAACACCAGAACTACTACTACATCAGTCAGTCCATGCATCATCGAGTATGATCTATCATCTACTGTATAAGCTACATCCAATACGATGCAGCTGCACACTGCAATACGACGTATGTACAGATTTATTATATTTGAATAAAGCATGCATGGATCCTTGTACAAAGGATCCATTTGCCTATGTAATAGTAATAGCACCAACTTGTAAGCTTGTATATGAAAATAAACACTGCTTGTACTACATCAGTCAATGCAACATTGAGTATTAATTGGTTTATCAGCTAGCTACAGTATGATGTATATATGGATTTCGAATCTTTTTGAAAAAAATGGATTGAACACATGCTTCGATCGTCGTAGGAACCATGCATTTGCCTACATACCTAATATATAGTATGAACTTGGAAGCTTGTATATTATGAAAATAAAGTTTTTCAAATTCAATGAAACGGACGTTCCTCAATGTTCTTCCCATGTCCCGCCTTTCCGTCTTTCTCATGCCGGTTCTTCTTCCTCTCACAACCCGACACAAATCTGCATCATCTATATTTGTCTCGTATTACGTCATTGCAGGAGCATTTTCACCAAAATGGTACGATAGGCTATGTTGCAACATTATGGAACCGGCTACTGAACAAGTGACTGAATTCTCATTTTAGGTCATTCACTTTTTTTTTCGTATTCCGTCTTGTCCAGGTGAACATGCATGCATGCGGGTGAGTTTCCTGTTAAATTTTTGCATCGCGTGCAATTGATGATCATGTTCACTCAGGTGAGCTTTGCTGAATGTTTATTTAGTTGCATTGCTTGATGAATTGATAGGACTATTTGAGTGCACGCATGTCACATACATATGCCAAAATACACAGTTTAAGCCTCCGGTATATTCTAGTTGCTTTTTTTTTGAAAAGGAGGATGACCCCCGGCCTCTGCATCTGGGCAATGCAGACGGCCACTTTATTAATGATTCTCACAAGACCTTACAAAGTCATACAACAGTAAGACTAAAGCCGCCGTCTAAGCAAACAAACTGTCGCTACACCTATCCAGTTGATGAAGGGGCGCAGATAGCCTCGGCCTAATACCAAACAGACATCGCAGCCAAGCCTAACATCTAAGACCTGAGACCCTAAACTAGCCACTTGCCGGGTCTGGGGCACACACTGGTCTGACGTGCTCTCAGAGGCCGCCGCCGCCAACTACCACCGCTCCATCTTTAGAACTGTACTGATGCATCAACCTTGCTCGGTCTAGCTATCGTCGACGCCACCACGGCGCCCAACGGCACCTCCTCCCTGCGCACAAACAGCTGAGCACGTCGCGGTTGCCACTGATACACCTCAGCGCCATGCTGCCAAGTACCACCAGCCGACACAGCTTGAAGTCCTTGGAAGATCTGTCGTGCGTAGCACCTGCCGACTAGGCATGACAGAGCGTAGCATCTGTCGGTCAGGCATGACTTGCCATCTCCACCGAAGCTCCGTGCAAGACGAAGCCGTTGCACCTCCTGCCTCTGACTTCCAGCGCTACTCCACAAACGATGCTCCCAGGAGAGAAACGACACCGCAGTGCCGCCATCGTCCGATCTGGAACACCAGATCCTAGGGTTTCCCCCGGAGCAGCACGAGTGGGTCGACAGTAGTTACACGACGATGACTTCATCAAGGTAACGACGTAGAACGCCGCCATCGCCTGTCGTCGGCTCGGTTTTCACCGGCAAGCATGTCTCCCCAACTCGCAGCCGGGACTAGATGATGGATCTCGAGATCCGATCACCAAGCTTCTGGCCGGCCACCGCCGATGAGGAAGATGACCACCACCACTGACTACATCAGCCAGAACAGATCGGCCATGGGTGCCGCCAAGCAGTCCACCAGGCCCTCGACGCCGCCGCCGATCTAAAGCCAGATGACATGCCGCCAAATACCGCATCGCGCCGCCACCCGATCCAGGCCAGCCGCCGCAGCAGCCGCCCGTGGCCCGAGGCAGGGCCGACCGCCGCCGCCGTCGAAGGCAACGTCGTCGCTTCTAGATCGGCGGCGGCGGGAGGAGGGGAGGAAGATGGGCTAAGCCCCGGCGGCGGCTAGGGTTGGGGAGTCGCTCGAGCGGGGGGCGACGCGGGGGCCTGAGACCAAAAATAACCTAGGAAACTTTCCTACCTTCTTAACTAGTGTCACACTAGTGCAATATAAATTTAAAAAAGAACATAAACTAAAGAAAAGAATAGATACAAATATAAAATATGGAGTGCATTGCGTGGTCAGATAATACATGCATGTTTGTTGCTTCTCCTCACCGTGCACCATTCATAGATTGAGGAGGATGAAAGGACCCACCATTTTGGCATCATGTGCATGCTATTTCCTGGGCATGTCATAAATGGATGGGTTACACATACATGCCATTCAGAGCCAAACTTTGTTGGATAAATGGATGGGAGTACATGTGAAAGAACATGCGGTGCCCCCATGTTTGGTTTTGGTAATTAATGACAATCTCTATGGACTAATGGTTGTCTTGAGTTATATTTGAAGGATTTTTCCATAGGCTTTTCTTGAAGTCCATGTGTTGGTTTCAAGGAGTTTATGAGTTGACCAAGGTGCTATGAAGGAATTATCCAAAGATTGGTCATGTGAGTGTTGAGCTTATTGCAACCATGTCTTGAGGAAGAAGATTGTGCAATCATTCATGTTTACCTTCAAGACATCATCCAAATGAAGAGAGTTGGAAAGATTCAAGGCTGATCAAGACTAAGTCAAGAGTGAATCAAGTTGATCAACTCACAAAGCGTAGAAGATGTACCGAGAGGGATCAAGTGATCCCATGGTATGGTAAGCATTGTCCATTGTGCTTTGTGTACTAACCCATGGTCTATGTGAGAGTTCTATGTGGGGTTAGGTACGTGTTCATGGGCTTGGATCAAGAGGAAGATATAACTCAACCCATGGAGAGGATGACATCAAGTGGTGATCGTCATCCAGATTGCAAGTTCAAGTGGAGCATGACGAAGAGATCAAGTGCTTGAAGCTTGTCATCCATTGTTGTGTCAATGGACTTGTGAAGATGTGCCGAATAGTGGCTCACCCATAGTGGAGTATGGGGGAGCAATCATCTAGTCTTCATCGACCCAACGCAATCAAGAAAGGTGGTCCATCTTGAGGAGGACAAGATCATCATCATCATCTATCTCAAGTGGATCATGTGCAAGGCAAAGGTTTGCTCTTGATAGGTTTTCTATTTTTCTGGTCTCATCGTGGTAGTTTGGAGACCGGGTTATAGGATCGATAGCTGTACTATCAAGGGGGGCTCTCAAGTGAGTAGCTTGATTGTATCGTTCGTCGAGAGCTCAAACCATTGCATCCTTGCATCATCTTTCTTGATTCTTATTTATATTTGCTTTTGAGGTTTTAGAGCTTGTGGTTATCTTCGTGACAAGCTCTAGTTCATCGAAAACGGATTTCATATGCTTCTTCTATCGCGTTTTCGGTGTTGGAGGTTTTACCGGTCTTTTTCGAGGAAAGGTTCTCGCCATTTTCTCACGGGACTTTTCTAATTTTCTTCTTATTGATATTCTATCAAGAATGTGTTAGCCCTTGTCGGTAGCTTTCCAACAAACTTGGTTTCGTTGAATTCGGAGTCCGTTTGTAGAAGTTGTGGCAGTTTTGGTGTTCTGAAAAGGCTGCAGCGGTACTACCGCGGATAGGAGCGGATGTAATTTTTTACTACCGTTCCAGAGCGGTACTAGCGCGGCTTCTACACCGGTAGTACCGCTCCGGACCAAAAACTCGTCACAAGTCCAGCGATGGTAGGCACGGATGTATTTTTTTAGTACCGCTCGCAAGCAGTAGTATCGCTACCCTTTGAGGTAGTACCGCTCCCCTAGCGGTAATACCGTGAGGTCGAGCGGTAGTACCCCTCGGTGCGGGCTGTGAGCATAACGGTTGGATTTTTTCCGACCTATAAAAGGGGGTCTTCTTCCCCAATGAACCTTATCCTTTGAGCTCATGTTCTTCCCCCATTGTTGACCTTCTTCGAGCTTGCTAACTCTCAATCCCTCCATGGATTCTTGCTAGTTTTGAGGGAAAAGAGAGAGGAGATCTAGATCCACATTTCCACCAATCACTTTCTCCTCAATGTGAGGGGAACCCCTTGGATCTAGATCTTGGAGTTCTTAGTGTTTCTCCTTCTTGTTCTTCCTCTCATTTTCCTCCCTAGCATTAGTTGCTTCGGTGGGATTTGAGAGAGAAGCACTTATGCACTCTGTGTGCCCTTGCCATTGCATTTGGTGCATCGATTTGAGTTCTCCACGGTGATATGTGGAAGTTACAAGTTGATAAGCTTATTACTCTTGGGTGCTTGGTACCCTTGAGCTTGTTCCTCTTGGGTGCTTGGGCGCCCTAGACGGTTGGTTGTGTTCGGAGCTCAATCATTGTGGTGTAAAGCTCCGGGCAAGCGTCGGGGTCTCTAATTAGGTTGTGGAGATCGCCCCGAGCAATTTGACGGGTACCGGTGACCGCCCCCAAGGGTTGCCAAAGTGTACGGGTTCGGTGACCGCCCCCAAGGGTTGCCATTTGTACGGGTTCGGTGACCACCCTCAAGGGTCCCTTAGTGGAATCATGGCATCTTGCATTGTGCGAGGGCGTGAGGAGATTACGGTGGCCCTAGTGGCTTCATGGGGAGCATTGTGCCTCCACACCGCTCCAAACAGAGATTAGCATCCGCAAGGGTGTGAACTTCAGGATACATTGTCGTCTCCGCGTGTCTCGGTTATCTCTTACCCGAGCCCTTTACTTATGCACTTTACTTTGTGATAGACAAATTGACCTCTAGGTTTATTCCGCATTTGTTCAAGCCTAAACCGTAATTATTTTAAAGCGCCTATTCACCCCCCCCCCCTCTAGGCGACATCCACGATCTTTCAATTGGTATCAGAGCCTCGTCTCTCTTCGTTAGGCTTAACTGCCTAGAGAGTAAAGATGTCGACTAGGGGATTAGGATTCTCTGACACTCTTAGTTTTGATGACACAAATTTTGATGTTTGGGTAATTCGCATGCTTAATCTCTTTAGGGTCATGGTCCCAAATTTAGAGCGAATTGTAGATATGGGTTTTTCTCCTCCAAAAGATCCCCAAAGATTATCTTTAGAGGATGAGAAAAACTCTTATCTCAATGCTCAAGCTTCTAATGTGCTTTTTGATGCTTCGAGCAATGTAGTTATATTTCAACTCATGCCCTTCCGGGATGCTCATGAGTTGTGGACAAAGCTTCAAGATAAATATGGTGTGTCCAAGATTTGTGGGGATGATTGTTCTCCCTCCACCTCCGGCCGTGTTGCCTTCTCAACTTCTTCTACTTCACCTACATGTGGATTGCCACAAGGTAATGCTAGGGTGAGTAGTGGTGGTCATTGCAATGATGATAGTGTGCTTGTTCTTGGTGATTCTTCATCACTATCTTATTGTAATGGTCCTTCTTTGGACTTTAACACTTTGAGCACCTTACATGTTTCACATGCTCGTGCTGGTAGTCCTTGCATATCATGTAGAAATTTCTTGCTCAAATCTCATGATGATATGCTTGCTATGTCTTGTTGCCATGATAAAAATGTATCTATTTCCAAGAGTTGTTGTGCTAACAATGTAGAGGAAACCCAACACTCCATGGAACAAGATGTGGTCTTGAACGGTGCTTCAAGGGATCCTACATCATCATCGATTGCTTTTTTCCTTATGGCTAAGGCTTCAAAGGTATCTCCCACTTTGAATTCCAATATATCTTGTGATGATATTGATGATGGAAGAATGATGATGATGTTGATTATGTTGAAGAGAATGATAATGTTGCCTCCTTAAAAATTAAGGGGGAAATGGTTTTTAAAGCTCTTCATAAAAATAAAATTGCTCATTCCAACTTCATGGAAATTATGTCCATTGCCATTGAGGGCAAGAAATATATTGAGGAGTTGGAATCTCATCTCGAGGAGCATGAGGTCACCATTGAGAAAATGGAAGGTCATGAGCGTGATTACGGTAATGAGATCGCGGACCTCTCTCAAGCTCTTGAACTTGAACAAACCACCAAGGAATCTCTTGAGGAGACTTTTGCTCTAGAATTATCTAGAGTGAGGGAATCTCGTGATAAAGCTCTTGAGGTGGTCAATGATTTTGAAACTAAAAATGAGGAGCTTGAAGTTGCGCATGCCAAACTCCTTGAGGACTTTGAGCACCTCGAAAATGGCTCAAGGGTCATTAAGAGTTAGCTCATCAAACTCACCGAGTCTCATGCTCAACTTAAAGCTTCATATTCAAAAAAGCTTGCCAAGTTGTCTTCTCCTCTTGTTGCTAATGATGGTGCTTGTGCTACTAACTCTATCTCTTGTGAAGCATCCATATTGAAGGAAAATGTTGAGCTAAGGGCTCAACTTGAGTTGCTATCTAGCAATTACGGGATGTTGGAAGAAAATCATGTAAAGCTCACGTGCTCTCATGATGATCTTCTAGTATCCCATAATGTGCTAAAGTTAGCTCATGAGGCCATGCGTGCTAAGGTAACATCTAGTGAGCCTCATGTGGATACTAGCACTACTTTTATTCAAAATGCTATATTGCCTTGTGCTAGTCCTCGCGATTCATCCATGCATAACATTGGTACATCTTGTGATGAATTGCTTTCCACTACTAGAAACTACGATTTTACCTAGGGCCATATACCCTAGGTGAAATGCAAAAAACCATAGGTAAAGGCTTTACCTAGAGCTTGCCCTAGGGAAAGAACCTTAGGTAAAGTATAGTCGGTAAAGAGCTCTTTCCCTAGAGTGCACCCGTCAAGCCCTAGGGAAACGATTTGGTTACCTAGGGTTGCAAGCCCTAGGGAAAGAATTGAACTTGGCTGCCTGTCCAAGGTGGAAAGGTGCTTTACCTACAAACAAGTTTGGCTCTAGGGAAAGATCGTGGAGCCCTTTTGAATCATTTCCCCTAATATACAAATATGCTATTCAGATTTAAATTCATAGCAGACATAATTCAAATAATTAAATTCTGAACCATAATTCAAATTTATAAATTACAGCCGTGATTCAATGTACACATCAGATTCAAATGACACATACATCAGACCCAAGGTCAGTTTGAAACCAGATTCAAGGTCGGTTTAGAACCAAAATTCAAAAAAAATGCTACAGCTAGCAGATTACCTAAATCAGCACGTACAAGCATTGTTGGTCAAACCAAGTATCTACTACTACAAACAAAACATGTACCAATATGGTATCTATGCATTCACCCAAAAGTTGGTCTTCAAACAGGCTTCATGTACTACAGGTTGCTGAGCACACAAAGTTGGCAATTCTGTGCTTGTTTCCAAAATCTACAGCAGTTGGTGGAACTGGAGGTGGTGGAATTTGTTGATAGACACTCCTTGTTTAGCTGCCAAAGTCTGCAAATGAATAGGGATACACCAACTGGTTAGTTCCAAAGGCTGGCAAGTATGTTGATAAGCTTGAACTTACATAGCATCACCTCAAGAATCTTCTTTGTGTAAGAGCCTGCATATAAGCGAAGGCAGAAATTATTTTTAGGTGTGGCGGGGTTTATGAAGGAGCAAATCATATATCATGCAATTATGCAAGAGCTCACTGAGTAGTAGATGTATATTACTTTGTGTTCTGAAAATACAACCAAAATCCAAAATTGATGTGTTCGCACTCAACATACGTCACTAGATGGACGACCGATCAATAATTTATCATGTATATTAACCAGACAGACATAAAGATGATCTATAAAACATAGATACTATAGATAAATCATGAATCGGTAACTAGTAGGATAAAATCATAGTGAAGATCGATAAAGAATATGTAGTCATAAACCCATAATGAAGCTTTACTTTCTTAAGAGAACATGGCAATGACATTCCTCTTATCGTTGTCCAGCAACTACATCCAAAGTTAGACTGGCTTCAGTGAGACTTGCTTGGCAAAACTGCTCTTTAAATCTGTATAACAAAATTACAAGCAAAATCGAATCAATTGGTCATTCAACAATGGAAGTGCACTAGAACGGATTGAATAGCAGAGCATATTTCACTCGACCACAACAGTTACCATTCATTATAGTACGCACTTGCTTTTCTCTCCAGTCGCAAACTCGCCTCGCAGCAGCAGTGCCACGGTCCCCATGTGTCCAGCATCCGTCAGGCCGTGCCCCGCCGCATCTGCGCATTGCCACGTTTAGAGGAGCAATCCTCCTGATCACGGGGGTTTGGCCGGAGTAATCGCTAGTTTTACTGATGTGCTGACGTGCAGTCAAGTTATAACCTACAAGCCCACTGCATCAGGCCACGACCCATGAGAAATCAGGCCCCACAAGGAGGCATGTCTTAGCTCAAATTTTCATATGCGTGGTGTATAGGAGTTTAGCGGTATATATCCATAGACTTTGTAGCAAATTTTACGTATGGCAGACGCCAAACCACGCCAGATTGCTGGCTTCACCCATTGCATTAAATGATAGTATACATCGGCCATTAGACTATGACACCCATAAGAACATGTTCTTGCAGATAAAGAAGATACCTCAATGATAAATAAAGTGTGAACAACTAATGGTTTCCTTTGTGCAAATAAACCAAACACGTAGTCATCATAGTATAATTTAAGTGCCTGATGGTACAAATGATTTGTGCTAACCTGATCTCAGTTTTTCAGAGATGGCGCGTCTACATATGTAGCAAACCATGCCTGACACCATTGCTGGACTGATCATCTAGCCCTTCTAGCCTATAAATCAACAATAGTATCAGTTATGGCAGTATAACTACATAACGAACTAAACTATTTCTAGTTCTTGGCTCAATTTTTCATGAGCATTGATGTTCCATGCTTACCTCAATTCAATCGACACTACAAAGGTTAGCATACAACTAGAGATCGAAATCAAATTGATATAATAGTAGATATTAGATGGACATGGTGGTCAGTTCGACATATTCTTCAGTAAAAAATTAGCTTTTCTTCATTTTGCTGAAACTTTGCCACAATGTTGCATACTTACATAGCCATAGTAATATCAAAGGGGAAATGCCTAGATAGTAGAAAATTACCAGGCCCCCTGGTACAAGAATGTGCTTAAGACCACAGCCTCTCTGACTGCACTAATAAGATACTAATACTATCAGTTATACTACTATCAGCTATATAGACTCAAAGTGGCCCTTTTATAACAAGACAAGGTTACTATACTAACTATACTTGCTGTGTGTCCATGGACACATTCTTAATAACTTGAGATTCGACCCAGCTCTTAATGAGTATCTCTTGTTGCTGCGTTCATTTCAAACATTTCCTGAACCTACTCTCTTTTACCGATTAGAATGTCTACAACTGATGGGTAGATTATGCAATTGTAATCGAACTGATAATAACTACTTGATAGTTCAGAAATAATGTCACATGATTATCATCACGTAGTCTATTGATCTACTGAATATGCAGATTTATATTGAATATCCATCACACAAGTAAAACATTATAGTGAGAGATATAGAGGTAACTTGTTGGAGAGGAGGGGGGTACAACGTCGGGTAAATCCGATAGTCTTTCGACTAGCAGGCGCGACAAGGTCAACACGGATGGCGCGGCGCTGCCATCCCGGCCGGCGTGGCCATGGTCACCACGCCCGTCACGCCATGGTTCCGCTGGAGCTGTGGAACTAGAGAAGGGGAAGAAGAGGGGGCAGTGCGGTGTGGGGCGGCGTGGGGCGGTGCGGAACAAGGCGGGCCAGAGGGGAGGCGGGGTGGCGGTGGGCGGGGGACACAGCAGGGCGTGGATGCGGCAGGCAACTGCGCGGTTGGCCAGGAGGCAGGGACACGACAAGGAGGCGGGGAGGCGGGCGGCGGTGGGGCACGGCGAGGCAGGGGTGAGAGCCTTTGAATCTTGGATGGAGTGGGATGCTTCAGGAGAGAAGGGGATAAGATTTTGGCTTCTGGCGGCGCAGGGCTTCGAGCGAGGGAAGAAGAAACCTAATCGACCAAAATATTGCCACATGCGCGCCCTTTCTCAGCTCTCGTGTGCCATCGCTCACTGAACAGTGGGCCCAACTACACGAAAAGGAACAAAAAGGCGCGGGGCATCAAAATAAGTGGCGCGAAGTGGACCAAAATTGCGACGGAGTCCATCTACATTCCACACCGAGGCCAGGCTTGACGCCATTTAAGTAGGGCTGACCCTAGGGAAACTATATTTCCAAATTTTTTTGCCCAAAAATCCATCTTCCCCTAGGGTGTACTGTTTACTACTTTACTGTCCCTTGGGAAGGCCAATGAACTCTAGGTAAAGGACTTGGCCCTAGGTAAAATGGAAGTTTCTAGTAGTGTTCCTTGCCTTGTTGCTCTAAAGATGAAGCTTATACTTCCTCTA
>NW_025230303.1:0-15152 GCF_018294505.1 Triticum aestivum | reverse complement strand
CAAATGAGCTATCGAGCTCCTCACCTTTGACATCAACTACCAGCCTCGCAAGGCGGTCAAGTCTCAAGCCTTTGCTGACTAAATCGTCGAGTGGATCGAGTCCCAATCTATTCTGATGCAAGTCAACCTCGAGCACCGAACTGCGTACTTTGATGGGTCATCGAGCTTGGGAGCCAACACCATCATGATAACACCGAAATGGGATAAGATGAGCTACGTGTGCAAGTGCACTTCCCATTGTCCCACTACATCACTAAGTACGATGCTATGCTCCACGGTCTATGCCTCTCCACCTTCATGTGCGTCCGCTAGCTCATATGCCACGGCGGCGTGGATCTCATCGTGTCGCGGGTCATAAACACGTTCAAGACTAAGAACACAAAGATGGCGGCCTACTGCTTCGAGGTGTGTTGGCTCAAGTGCCAATTCAATAGCCTCGAGCTTCATCGCGCCCGCCGCAGCGATAACGCAACAACTGACGCCTTTGAAAGGGTGGGTGCCCCGCAGGGAGCCATTGTCGCTTGACATATTCCAAGGGCACCTTCATGACCCTCCATCCAAGCGGAGCCAAATCCGGATCCTGGGGGCTCGAAAGCCATAGAATCATCTTCCACTGTTGTCACATTTGTGATCCCAGCTTGGACCCAACTGTTTCTTGCCCATCTCTTATGGCAAGAGCTCCTCAAGGACATTACGTGCCCCGTTCCAAAGCATAGAGTCTTCAGCGATGCATCTCCACCAAGGAGACCAAGCAAAGCTTTCCGCCAAGGCTACTCTGGCCTAGTGTGGTAGGCGACGCCAAGCACATTGTTCCCACTTGCGGAGGGTGCCAAACATTTGCCCAGCAAATGCATATGTCGGCTACAGCGCTCAAGACCATCCCCATTACATGGACATTTGTCATATGGAGCTTGGATATGCTGAGCCCATTAAAAACCAGGCGGCTTCATGCACCTTCTGGTCACAATTGATAAACTTAACAAGTTGACTAAGACAAAGTCAATCACTAGCCCAGTTGCAGAGCCAATCATTAAGTCCATCTCTAGCCTCATCGACCAATCCGGCGTCCCCCACAACATAATCACCGACTACGCCTCGGTGGATCATCCGCAGTCCAATGGCCAAATTGAGTGCATAAACAGGCCAGTCCTACAAGGAAACAAGCCCTGACTCCCCGCTCCATTAAAAAAAGGATGCGAGCAATACTGTTCTTCGTAAAGTTTACACACAAACCTACGGATGTATACTATATCTTTGTAAAGTTTTATGACAAAATACGTTGTGGTTCAAACCACACATCCTATATACTTAAGAAGTTCACGCCCACTACTTGATTTATCTCAACATGCAGCATAGACACCTCAGCACCCAATCACACCAAGCCACGTCACACCTCATGCAGTCCCTAAAAGAAAAAACAAAGTCTATCGCAATCAATCCCCACGCCCCACACACGCACATAGCCTTCAGTTACCAGGTCACAGGAGGGCACCCACCAGCCACCACAACATGCTGATGCGTAAAGAATGCAGATCTTCTAACGCATGAGCACCAATTAACTCTCCCACCCAGTTCCTCAATTAACTCCACGGTCCATTGATTTCCATAACTCTATTCATCTTCTCCACCGAGTAAACGATGTTGTGGATCTCCCCTTTAAGCTTCCATCTCTGCTCACATGGATCCCCCTTGCCTAACCTAGGGTGGGTGGTCGGACCGAGGTGAGCCCCCCTCCCGTCGCCGCGCTCGTCACTGACGGCGCCATCGACTGCCTCCCCTCCTTCTCCGCCCCCGCCGCGGTCCTTGGTGGCCTCCGCCGGGCCCTTCTTAATCCATCTCTCCCTACAGATGGACGACATGAAGAGGAGTTTGCGGCATGCGGTGGTGGCCTATGCTGGTGGTCGGAATCAGACTGGCCGCTGGTGTCTCACCTGGAGCTCTGCCCGACGACTCAACCATGGAGTGGATGCCGCACGGGCCAGGTCCCTAGCCGGTGCATGGATTTCTTTTCGGCCTCGAAGGGATGGGCTGATGGTGACGCCGGTGAGGCCTCCATTGACAGCCATGGCTTGCAGGAGCGTTGGATCGACCTCGACTGCGATGTATAGTCGGCTTACTCCCCCAACGTCACCTGCACCAAAGGTGGGTGCTCTCCCTCCTCTATCTTCTCAGATCTGACTGCATTTTTGAGTTAGGTTGAATTGAAAAGTCTGATTTGTTTGTTTTAGGAGCCATTTTTTTGGAGAAAGCTCTGTTCGGTCTCCATACACATCCTACTGGCAGCAAGCCGATTAGTCTCTCATATCTAGGGCTGGACGAAATGCTCGTTACTCGTGAGTTTAACGAGCGCTCGGAAGCTTGACTCAATAAGGCTCGTGCTCATTAGTTAATGAGCCGAGCTGAACAACAATTTTAGCTCGTTAATATAAACGAGCTTAACGAGCTAGATCGCGAGTATCACGAGTAGCTCATTTGGCTCGTTAATTTTCAGATCACTAATTTTTAGTTTAATTACTAGATGCAAAATACTAGTGCTCAGCCCGGCCCACCGTCACAGGCCACAGCCCACATTCAGTTCACTTTTATGGCCTCGTGGGAATCTGTTCAGTTGGCCTTTCGAAGAGACCAGAGGAGTCAAGGAGACTAGCAGCAGTAGCAGAGTAGCAGGGAGCGGCGGCTATATCTAGGTCTTCGTCTCTTTGACCCCGGTGTGGCGCCGTGGCTCTACTTCCTTCTCTACTCTGGCGGCCGCCGGTGACGACTTCAGCCCGCCTCCGCCATCTCCATCCTCGTCCCGATGGAACGGCGCGAGCGACCAGCACCTGCAGCCGCGACTCCAAGCATGGAGTCCAAGGCCCGAAAGAAGGTGGTGAGGAAGAGGACTTCAGCCTCCGATTCAGCATCACGGAAGTCTCCTTCGACGGCAGCAAAGCCTTCTCATCCTCGACAGCAAGCGCAAGGACAAAGGCGTCCAAGAGCAGAGGCGGCGACATCACTGACATGCTCTGACGCTGATGCCGATGCCGTTGGCGTTGGATCAGGACCGGTGAGATTGTTTGTCTCAAACTCTCCTTTTCATTTTCTATTAATTCCAGTTCATATTAGCATATACTTTGAATCTTTGACGCCCTAGGTCATCCAAATTGTAGTTAATTGATTATGAATCTGCTGAAATACCAACTGTAGTTAGTTGATTGTGGAAATACCAGTGTAGTTAGGTGAAATACTTTGTCACACACACACTGACACATGCACCAGATTAGTCATGTTCAAGTACCTAGCTGAATGTTTGTGGATATCTTGTGGATTATAATTTCCTTCCCTAAATTTTGTACATGTTCTAAATCACAGTATCACTTAGTACTACTTAATGCAACTTCTAATTTTGTATAAAACCGTTGGAAGTATTGATACAATTTTGCACATTGCAATTAATTATGTAGTAGTACTTACTAATTATTTTGTATGTGTTTCGGTTCATTATTTGTATTCCTAATCAATCAATTCGCATTAATAGTATTTTGTAAATGTTTGGCTTGTAAAATCTGAATCATTCTATTTCATTTTCCACAGGAAGATGATGGCGATGAAGATGAATGGGTAGAGGTTAATGAAGGGTATGAGGAGGTTGACGAGGCAGAGGCATATGATATGGATGATGATATGTCAGAGCCCTCTCTTGGATCAGGAGACAATCGAAATGACACAGAAGTTGAGGTCAATGGCAAAGAGAGAGCAAAGAAAGTTGGAAAAAGGAAAAAGGCAGCAGTGGATACTACTAAGGTGAAGGTGAAGAAAACGAGACTTAAACGTGCAGAATGTTGACAACATTTCAAGGAGGTCAAGGCTGTAAGTAAGAGGATGCCAGGGGCGGTTGTTACGAAGGCAAAATGTTTGCATTGTGCTAAATTGTTTGCTTATACTCCTGGGGGATCAACTACTAGTCTCAATAGGCATAAAGATGTTTGTTCAGTCTATCTAAACAAGAAGGGAAGGCAACTACAGCAAGGTACAATCAACTTTGATCCTGAAAAGCCAGGTGCATCTCTCATAGTAAACCATGAATACAATCATGCGGAAGTCGTTAAGATCATAGCAAAGATGATAATTGTGCATGATTATCCCTTTAGGATGGTAGAGCATACTTGGTTCAATATCCTCATGAGGTATATGAATGCGTCCTACAAGTTCATTGGTCGGAAGAAGATTAGAGCTGAATGCATGAAGGTGTATCTTTCCGAGAAAGAAATTCTTAAAAAGCAACTTAAGTCTGTTGAAAGCATTAGTTTGACATGTGATCTATGGACTTCAAACCAAACTCTCTCATACCTAGCTGTGGTCGCTCACTACATAGATGATGACTGGGTCATGCAATGTCGTGTTTTAAACTTCATAGAGCTAGATCCACCTCACTCGGGTAGTGCCATAGCTCAAGCAGTTTTTGAGTGTTGCCAAGAATGGAAAATAGAAGATAAGATCATGACAATCACTATGGATAATGCTTCCTCAAATGATAATGCTGCCAAGAGATTGATGGACAAGATCATTGCTAGGAAATCTGCTAAATTTATTCCTAAGTACTTCCATGTTCGCTGCTGTGCGCACATTGTCAATTTGATAGTGAATGATGGCATTGCTCTATTGCAAACTTTGATCAATAAGCTTAGGGATACTGTCAAGTATTTGAAAAAAATCCCCAACACGCATGTACAAATTATTGATGGTTTTCAAGTCTCTGAATATGGAAATTGGGAGAGGTTTATGCCTGGATGTTGCTACTAGATGGAATTCTGCATGCAGAATGTTAGAGGCTTGCACTGTGTATAGAGCTGCTTTCAAGGAGTATGCAGAGGTAGATGCTACCTACAAATGGCAGCCTGAAGATGAAGAGTGGGCATTATATGAGAAGATTCAACCCATCTTGAAATCATTTGCCGAGGTAACAACTGTATTATCAGAATCTACCTATCCTACTGCCAACATTTTTTATCCATATATCATAATGTTAAGATTGCTATCGTAGAGCATGCCATGGGTTCAAATGCAAACTTGAAAAAGATGGGAGAAGCAATGCTTGATAAGTTTGATAAATATTGGGATAGCAATAGTGAAGGTGAGGGAAATGAAAACAGTGGGAAAAACAAAAGGAAGGAAAAGAACAATGTCATGGTCATTGCCACCATTCTTGATCCTAGGTTTAAGATGAAACTTGTTGATTACTGTTTTAAGAAAATGTATGGTAAAGAGAAGGGCAGTAGTGAGGCCGAGGAAATCAAATCTGAATTCTTTGATCTCTATGCTACTTATGAGATGGAAAATCGCAAGAATGAGGCTGGCAACAATAATGAACAGAGTTCAATATCTAGTAGGCAAACAAGTACATCTATGTCCTCATTGTCAAGTGGGTTTCAATCCTTCCTAGAGGAGACAAATTCAGAGCCATCTAAATCTGAATTGACCAGTTACCTTGAAGACAAAACCCATCCAATTCTGGATCCAAAGTTCAGCGTAGTTGATTGGTGGAGGTTGAATGCTCATAGATATCCTATCATGGCAAAGATGGCAAAGAAGTTCTTGACCATACCAGCAACTAGTGTCTCATCAGAGTCAACATTCTCTGCAAGCGGCAGAATTCTTGATGACTATCGTAGCTCTCTCAGCCCAAACATGGTTGAGGCACTTGTGTGTGCTTCTAGCTACATTAAAGGATCAAAAGAAAACCAACTTAAGCCTACAATTGTAGTGGTAATATTACTTGTTCTCTACTGTGTATTATCTTCTTGTAACCTTAAACTCTTGCTAAAGCATATTTGCACTTACCTTTGTAGGAAGATGGCAATGATGACAATGTCGAGTTCATTCCATTTCCTGAAGATACGACGGAAAGCAACTAGTAGGCTTCCCATATTTTTATTAAGTGTGATTGTATTGTTGTAGCATTGTACTATTGTATATTTTGCTTGCATCATAACTAGTGAATTTCTCTATGTCTATGTAGGAAGATGAATTGATGAACTGATGAGCAACTTATGTGAGGAGCAGGAGCTACTTCGCATTTCCTCATCTAGCAGCTATCATTTTATTTCGGTCATTGTTATTTATGTAAGACCTTATGTTTGAACTGTCGTGCTGAAGTGGCGAAGTAGTTAATATAATATGTACTGCTAGTCTGCTAATCGAAATTGATCCAATGCTGAGCGCCTAAGCCATGTTTGGCTTTCTCTTTTGAAGTCCTGGACTTATCTTTGTCAATGGCCCTACTTATTGTTGCTGTTCACCTAGCGATTGTGTATGAAGTATGAGACATAATGGTGGTCTGACTTATGATTGTGTCACTCTGTGTTGCTGTTGGTTGCTGCATTATGTGCTGCTATTTGGAAAGAGTAAATTTGGCAAAGGGTGATGCATTACTACTTTGCTACATGTTTAAATATTGAATATATGATGGAATGCTTCTGTAATGTTTACAACTGTAACGAGCGCTCGTGAGCACTCACGAGCTTAACGAGTATTTAACGAACCGAGCCGATCAAGAGTTTGAGCTCGTTAAAGTTAACGAGCTTAACGATCGCGAGCTTAACGATCACGAGCTTAACGAGTCGAGTAGCTCGTTCGTCCAGCCCTACTCATATCCACAATCCTCTCAACCCACGCACTGCCGACAAGCATATATATGTCGAGATATGATAGATCGTGCTAATATCTCTGACCCGGTTGACTCTAATTGGAAGCACTAACAATTTCCTAAAAAAATTCAGACCTTGGAGTATTGTTTGTCCAGCTTCTATAATATTTTGCTTTGTATCGATTCCTATGGATTTTTGTGCATGACCCGCTATGCTTTCTTACTAATCAATCCATCAGCCTTTTCAGACTTGGATAGTCATGTTGAGGAGCTTGCTTTCATGTATTTTGCCAAAGCAACACACATGAAAATTTAATCGTACTAACTTATGGAATTATTTTCTAGGATGAGGAGGTGTAGTGTGAACAACTCTACCTACCGATCAACAATAAATGATCTGTCCAGTGAAAGGTTTCTTTTCATAAGCATGTTCTAGGCATTTTTGTTTTCGAATCTTGAACTGATAGCAAAATGTTTCAGATAATGTCCTCTTGATTTCTGATATTGAATAGTTAAAGATGAATCCAGCCACATTTCTCTACTATGCTTATTGATACAAGCTTTGATTTTTTGGACCACAACTGTTTTACCTCCGACAATGCCATCCGGCATCAGCTCCCTATATTTTGCTATATATAATTTTTTAAAAGTTTATACTCTATTGTAGTTTTTTTATCGGGAACTAATTGGGGCTTTCTCTATAAGTAGCGCTTTTTATACAGCTCTGACCTCTACTCTTTTTCTTGGTGTAAATTACCATCTTTCTCATACGATGTTACACATTATATTATTTGAGCATTACTTCCTTTGGATGCATTGCTCCTGTTTTTATGGCATGACATTAGAACCATGTAATAAAGGAATTCCGGTTTTAGTTGAAACCTGACTCCAATGACATAGTAGATACAAATTGCATTGGGATTTAGATCTACCCGTTTGGAGTTTAACTATTTGTCATGCCTCTTGAATATAAAAGCTAACATCATGTTCTTTGATGGAGGATGTACGAGTGTAATGTATTTCTTATGCAGATGTAAAATTAATGATCAATGAACAGAGTTGCTTCACTTGGTAATATTAAATATGAACACAGTTCCGGCTACATTTTTTCTACTGTTCGTCAATCCTGTTTTGTCCGGCACCCATCATTGTATAATTTTCATTATACACGGTCTATCTTTGCAAATGTTTGTTGAGTTCATCTATTAAAGAGATACTTAGTATTCAAGTCCGCATGAAAACTGATTTGAAACAAGTGATTTTCCATTGGTAAAACAAATATATACGGCAAGTTGTACAAGGATGTCCCCGCAGCAACGCGCAGGGAAATCATCTAGTAAAAACAAAAACGATGTCTTTCTAGCACATACACTATTCATTATAAAAGACTAAAAATTTTGTTTATTATACAGCTTACACCAAAGCGTATTTGACCATGAAAATTTACATAAATGTAGTATAGCAATGTCCATGTGTGTGTTTCTTCAGAATTTTTTGAAACTTTAAGAAATGATTTACAATATCTTCAAAAACAAGGCTCCATGGAGCTCAGGAGCAAGAAATCCACTTCCCCAAAGTTTCTACAATTTCCTACTCAGCATCCCTAGGGCATTACATGCTACACTTAATCTATTCTATTATTTCATTCAAAGGCAATAACCGCCGATTTAGACCAGTACAAACATCAGGATTATCTGTGTTATACTCTGTGCCAAAACCATAACTTGGTCTCGATAACTCATGGGTTTCAACTCTAGCCTACCCCAACATGTTTGGATCTGAAATGCTTTGTTGTTGTTGTTGTTGTTGTACACATAGACGTGTTATACACACATATAGAATTTTAGACAATAGTACTCCCGCCAATCTATATTAATTGCCGCTGGTTTAGTACAACTTTGTGCACCCTCCGATCCATATTAATTGCCAAAACGTTAGTGTAACTTCAGTACAAAGTTGTACTAAAGCTGCGATAATTAATTTGGATCGGAGGGAGTACTAAGTCAGTGGCAATTAATATGGATTGGAGGGAGTACATTAATTTGTAGTCTCCACAAAAGAAGACAAATCGATGGTTTCAAAAAAGCACAAAGTAACAATTTTAATCAGCGTATTTATTTTATTTGTGTACACCATGGATGAAAACATTTAGGGTCAGTTTGGCTGGAGGCCTGGTCAGTTTGCCTGAGAAAATAAGGTGCCTGGGAAGAGCCTGGGATGATGGAAAAAATTGCCTGGCCAGGCTAGCCTGCCGTCCATCTGTTTGGTTCCTGTACATGCCTGGCTCGTGTCAGTTTGACTATTTAAAGTATTTTCAAAGTACAGACGTACACCTACTAGGCATTAGTCATTGCCAGGCTGCTGTTTGTAGCACCCAGGCGCATGAAAAGGAACGCCTGGGCTAAAGGTTCAGGCTAATCACCTGCTAGGGACGGCCAGGCCAGGCAGGTATCTTTTCGACAAGGACATGAACCAAACAACTGTCAGGCAGATCTCAGGCATCATTCCGGCCAGGCATACTATGGTGTGGAAGCCATCCAAACACACCCTTTTTGATAAAAAATCATATGTATACACACATCTATATGTACATGTATAATTCTTTCAGAATTTTTTGAGATCTAAAGATAGGTGACCATGGATTCATTTAGTTTTTTAAGATAACGAACCACTAGTCATGAATCCTACAAATCTTTCTTCTTTTAGATGAGTGAGATCAGCCACATACTCCCTCCGTTCTAAAATAGATGACTCAACTTTGTACTAACTTTAGTATAAAGTTGGGTCATCTATTTTGGAACGGAGGGAGTATTATGCAGCACCCTTCCAAATTAATCAATAGATGGTAAATGCACAGAATTAATTACTACCTAACAAATGCATTTTAGAGATCACCCACGTTGAATTGGAATATTTGGAACATAAAATCACCAAGAGCAATGTATTATGATTTAGAATACCATCCCATAAGTTAAACATTGGCCACCAAAGTGTCAATATTTGTAATTAGATCTAACACTGGCATAAAACAAGTATGCGGCAAAGTTAAGTACTGAACGGTTGATTTGCAGGTCATATAATCATAGAGGGCTGATCACAACTATAATTTTCATGTAGACGATTAATGCACCCCTGAGTGTGTTAGCAAAGTTGGATCCACTCAAATGTAGAACATAAATCAGGCTTTGCATAGAAATAAAATAGCATAAGATGATCATCACAACTGACATCTGCTTGATTCTTAATGGATAGCACTACACAATTGTTCAGCAGCAAACTAACCACTAAAATCTACTGGATCTTATGAAATATAAGTAACAAGGTGGATGCTGTATGCACCGAGCAAAGATGGAGTAAAGAGTATAAAAAAGGTGAGTGAAGGGAAACTCACCAGAGATACCTAGACTTATGTTGCTGGATAGGTTCTCTACGCATCTCACTGGTAACCTCCCGCGCCTTTGACTAGTCATCTGTTTCAAAACAAACTCTGCCTATTAGCACTCCCCAGAAGCGGCTGGTTCTATACAGACCAGACATCATAGAAAGCAAAATCAATTCATCATTTTATCATTGGTTCGTGTTTCCAGTGCCATACTGCTCATATCGGCAGCCTATCAAGAACTAGGATGCTTATACACCTATTGAAAAATAAAACATACAGTGATGCACAAGTTAATACTCCCACCGTCGTACAAAGTTGTACTAAGGTTGAGACACTTATTTTGGGACGGAGGGAGTATGATTCTTGATCAATAAAAGAAACTAGACTACTCACCTATATGTATCAGTAAAAGCGAGTGGTCACACATCATGAGCTGATAAATTATATCATGAGTAGTGAATTAGATGAAAAATCGCATTGTATCAATGTAACAATTGCTCAAGCAGGTTTACTTAGAAACACAACATCCTAACCTAACTATATATATAACTGTAAGCATGGCAGGAAAGGTCACTAAACATAGAACTACGGAAAGAAAACAATGTTTAGTTTGAATTGCTGAATCTCAGATTGCCTTCTTTCAGTTTTCTGATTTCAACATTTTTTCTCCTTAAAAGCATTTCCAGTAGCTTGGCTTCACCTGAGCTTATTGTGCTTATCTCAGGCCTGCCACTTGTATCAACAGACATGGACAGAAACAATAATTAAGAAATTAATGCCATAGGCAAAGCCCTATTGAACTGGTCTTAATGCAAGTACCTTTGATAATGAATTTTACTATCAAAAGCCAAAAAAGATCTTCACAGTTCCTTGGAATCCCCCAAGTCAGTCCCTTTGAGTTCTATACTGAACACACAAAGTAACAATATCAGGTTGCAACACAACTGCCATAGAGATGAGCTTGGTGCATTAGTAAAATATCCAAATGCCGCCCAACCAAATAATCAATTAGCAGAGTGATCAAGCCAAAAAAGGCAAAACAGCGTGAAATTTTGCAGAACAAGCAACAAAGGTCCCATCCAAAAAGGATCTTCCAAAATAAGCCACAAAACATGACAGTTTTCAGCGAAAAATCATCACATGCAGAAATTGCAGATTGGCACTAAGAAAGAAGTGGTAGGTGGTGATTTCTTACCAGTGAGCTTGGGATTAGCACCGGTAGGCAGCTCCAGGTAGGCCGCCTTCCACCTCCTCCTGCAGTCCTGGTCGCCTCCGCCCTCCGCACGAACACAATACCCAACATCAGGCATGAACAAGCCCAATAAATAAAAACCATAAAAGGGGATCATGGTTTAGTGGATTAACCTGGAGGCGGCATGCGTGTAGGGTGTTGATGCAGGCTTCCAAGGTATCCTGTTGACCACCTCCAGGCCAGTCCAGCATCAGCACAATCTGATCGTAGATATGCCACCATTTGGCCATCCCGTACTCCTGGAAAGGGCCCGCTGGCGTGGGCGCCTCCCAACCACCGCCGCCCAAGGAGGCTGACATACGGATATTTCCTCACCTTCACACCTGCACCACCCTCCACCGAGCCATCGATGGTGGATGTGCTCACAGAACAGATGATCTGTCAGATGTGAGCTGGAGGGTGACTATCTGAGGGGCTGGGCCCACAAGACAGTGGGTCATGGATGAGCTAACAATGGCTGGTTCAAACCGGGTGTATGCACCTGAGGACCCACCTGTAAGCTTACTTCAGGCTTATTGTAGAATTCCCATGTCTTCTATCAATTCCCATGTCTTCAGATTGGTCAAAGCTGAACAAAGAATTCCTAGCATAAATTCACTCATTTTACTCCGTATTGAGTCCATATTGGAATCTCTAAGAAGACTTAAATTTAGGAACGGAGGGAGTATGAGCTATGAAGACATAAACATCACTAGCAATATGGCTCTAGTAACTAAAGCTGAAAGTCTGAAACTAATGACACAGCAAATAGGTGAAGTCGTATGGAAATCATGCATCATAAACTAAAAAATGGAACATACAGAACTACCAGTGTTAGGCTCAAATTCTCCAAAAGAGCACAAGTGTAATGAGATATATGATGAAGCTATGAAGACAAAGAACACTGGCATGCAGTGCATCTAGGAATTATGACTGGAACTGACAGGGAAAGTAGGTGAAGTTGTATGAAAAAAAAGCATCTAGTTTCTGTTTTGCTTATTTGTGCCGTGATAATTGCACTTTTCTTGTCTTGCTCAGCCTTCTCAACAATGAACTTGGCACGCTCAGGTTCCTGCACAGCAACCTGTTTGGCTTCAATGGCATGAATGAACTCTTTACCAAAACTGAGAATGGTAATGGACACATCATCCAGAGCAATATTGAAATTTCTGGCCCTCTCTGTCAGAATACTCCTGATCTCCCTGCTCACAGCCTGCCATTACATAAAAGGATATGTTGGTAACATATTCTAACAAGACAGGCTACTATCTACTATAGCATGTCAAACATGTACAAACATTAAACATGATGAAGTTGTACCTCTCTCTGTATTGGGCAACCACAGCTTTGAGTGTTTGATGAATGATCGAAGGCAACACTCTCTCATTATAGTTCTCCCCTAGGGTCCAATACATAGTTGGTAGTCTCTGGATGGGTAGCGTAAGGACACGAAGACTTATCCTCACCTGTCCAAATTATCAAACGGTATGAAATATACACAAGGGGTTGCACTGTAAATGCTACTTTTAAGAAATGCAAAACATAATACCTACACCTACAGACACACATGAACACTAGCAATTTCACATCGTCAACAATATATAACTTGTTTAGCATCAGCTAATCGTCTTAAATGGTGATGGCAACATATAATGATAAAGCAAAAATTATTACTTGTGACTGCTGTTAACAGATGAAAAGCGAACAAGTTGACACATTTATTCACAGGCAACATATAATGGTGAGTTGGTGAGCACTGCTAAAGGACAGACCCAGTGCATAGAAGCTCCCACACAAGGTGGGGTCTGGGGAGGGATTATAGGAACCTAGTCTTACCCCTGCAAAGTGCAATGCAGAGAGGCTGGTTCGAACCCAGGACCTCTTGGCACAAGTGGGGAGGACTTCACCACTGCGCCAGGCCTGCCCTCAGTTGGTGAGCACTGCTAATAGATTAAAAGCAAATGAGCTAGAAATGCTTATGCACAGAAACATCAGGTGTTAACTGTAAAATGCCTATAATTGTAACCACTGTTGATAGATTTAAAACAAATGAGCTAAAATTAAATATTCTCGGATCACGAGTCCTAAGTGTTCGTTCCTCTTAAAAGTACTCTTCTTCCATGGAGATAGCCGACGGTAGGCTGTTGCCCAAGATCTTCAGCGACTGGAGCCCTAGCAGTAGGTTGCCTGAAGCTTGTGATGGTGTGGGCAATCTCCCTGGCGGACTCAATCTTTCTGAGCGCGACGAAAGCAGTATTGTTGGCGATGGCCTGACCAATAAGATTCACTCTTTGCCTCACCCTGTTCAGATATAGAAAGATGCATGAGTGTTTGGATCAGGTGCTCTAAGCTCAACAAGTGAAATGGACAGCCAGTGTTAGGCTCAAGTGCAACCAAACTCAGCAAATGCAAGGAAATATACAAAGCTATGAAGATACAAATAGCACTAGCAATATGCCTATACCAACAACCAGTACTGGACGCGACAATGAAAATAGAAAATGGTAAGTCTGAAACTATGGTCAGTAGTATGAACATACCAACATACCATTGGAAGTCTGAAACTATATTCAGTCATATGAACGTACCACTGGAAGTCTGAAACTATGTTCAGTCATACGAACATACCATTGGAAGTCTGAAACTATGTTCAGTCATATGAACGCACCACTGAAAGCCTAAAACTAAACAAATGCAGTGAAATGTAAAAAAATACTAGAGTCAGGCTCAAGTGTTCCTGAACTCATCAATCACATAGCAATCATCGATCATCAATCACATGAAATGTAAAAAATTACTAGAGTCAGGCTCAAGTGTTCCTGAACTCAGCAAATGCAGTGACATATATGAAGATATATGAAGACATAAACAATACTAGCTATATGCCTCTACTAACTACCACTGAAAGTCTAAAACTATGGACACCGTAAATAGGTGAAGCGGCATGAAACCATGTATCATAAACTCAAAAAATGGAATGAACATGACTACCAGTGTTAGGCTCAAATGCTCCAAAACTACACAAGTGTACTGAAATATATGATGAAGCTATGAAGACATAAAGAACACTAGCAATATGCCTCTAACAAGGATTGAAATCGTCAAGAGGACAAGTAGGTAAGTCGTGTGAAAGAAAAAAAAATCTAGTTCCTGTTTTGCTTACCTGTGCCCTAATAATTGCATTTTTCTTGTCTTGCTCATCCTTCTCAACAATGAACTTCACAGGCTCAGCTTCCTGCGCAGCAACCTGTTTGCAACCAATGGCATGAATGAACTCTTCACCAAAGCTGAGACTAGTAATGGATACATCATCCAGAGCGATACTGAGATTCTTCGCCCTCTCTGTCAGAATCTTCCTGATCTCCCTGCTCACAGCCTGCCATTACATGAAGGATAAGTTAGTGCTCCAAGTAACATATTCCAAGTAAGACCAGCTATTATCTACTATAGCAAGGAAAACATGTACACACATCAAACATGGTGAAGCTGTACCTCTCTCTGTGTGATTAGCTGACCGGCATTGTACTGGGCAATCACAGCTTTGAGTGTTTCATGAATGATTTAAAGCAACACTCTCTCATTATAGTTCTCCCCCAGGGTCCTGTACATAGTTGGTAGCCTCTGGCGTGGGTCGTGTAAGAAAACAAAGACCAATTCTCACCTGCCCAAATTACCAAGCGGTATCAAATATATGCAAGAATTGCAGTGTAAATGCTACTTTTGAAATAAAAATAAGTGCATGACCACTAACCAACTCTCATAGTCAGAATGATATCATTTCTTCGGCATCAGCTAACCATCTTAAATCGTGATGGCAACATATAATGATGAAGCAAAAAAAGTACTTGTGAATGCTGTTAACAGATTCAAAGCGAATGGGTTGAAGTTTTTATTCAGCGCAATATATAATGGTG
>NW_025230302.1:13668-15165 GCF_018294505.1 Triticum aestivum | reverse complement strand
AGCCCGTTGACGGGCCGATTTGACACTAGACGTATGGGCCTTAACAGAGAATGTTGGGCCTTTAACTGGGCCGGCCCATTATGGTCTGCAAAATCTTATGGGCCTTTAGCTGGGCGGGCCCATTGTGGTCTGCTAAATCTTATGGGCCTTTAGCTGGGCTGGCCCATTATGGTCTGCAAAATCTTGTGGGCCTTTAGCTGGGCCAGCCCATTATGGTCTGCTAAATCTTATGGGCCTTTAGTTGGGCCGGCCCAATTAAACTTTATGGGCCACTTTTGGGCCCGTCCACGTGTCAACATATCATAGGCCCATCTCGACCATTGGATGAGTGACACCTGTACCAACATGGAGCTGACGCATGGGTCCGTTGGCCAATGAGAATTTTACATGTGGAAAATCGACATTGGTCATGGCTGTTAGCGGGTTATCGGATCCAAAACCGGACCCGATAGCTTAACGGCGTCCCGTTACGATGGATGCCACGTGTCGGTCACCCTTGACGAAAGCACTTCTATGACGCGCGATTTATTGTCATGGAAGTGGACACTTCTGTGATGATAATTTTGGTAATGTCATGGAACACTTCTACGACAGCACAAGTATTACTATCTTGATTCTGTCATAAAATCGTCATGGATGTACATGCATGACAAAAAACGCGACCTACTGTGACAAACACGTACCATCACGGAAGTGTATTTTTTTTGTAGTGTGCTCATGTGGCGGCAGGGGATGGCCGATATCTTCCATGTTAGGCGGATTATTCTCACGATGAGTGTTTATTCACTTGTCATTGCACGAGAAAGTGACAAGTAATAGGGATGCCCAGTCCCACAATGAATCAAAAATAATAATAACAAAATTCCTTGGAAAGTGTTGGTATGGAAGGCACCCATGGATACGGCTAGCCATGGATTGTGAAATAATGTGGAAAGGAAATGAACTTTATTTTCTGTTTGGGAACCGCCTATAATGTGTCTAGCATGTAAGATGTTGGGAACTTTCGGTCATAGCGTTGACAGGAAAAGCATGCCTCTCAAAATCATTTTATCTCTAATTTAAGATTTGATCTCTGGCACCTCTGCAAATCTCTGCTTCCCTCCGTGAACGGTCTATCTATTTACTTTTATGCAATTTTTATTTTGAGTCTTCACCTTCTCTTAAGCGGTAACTGGAGAGCACTATTCTCATACTTATGCATTGGGTGTAGCTAATATTGAGTGTGTTTCATGAATGGATCAATGATTGAGCATGACCGGCTAGGGATAGTGTTCTTTAGCATTGATATTTTGAAAGACATGATTGCTTGTTGGGATGCCTGAGTATTGATGTCATTATGTCAAATTATAGGCTATTGCTTTGAATCACTTGTGTCTTAATATTCATGCCATGATTAGGTATATGATCAAGATTACGCTAGGTAGCATTCGACATCAAAATTTATCTTTTTTATCATTTACCTACTCGAGGACGAGCAGGAATTAAGCTTGGGGATGC
>NW_025230302.1:11274-12410 GCF_018294505.1 Triticum aestivum | reverse complement strand
TATATTTTATTTTGGTGTTTTCCTATGGTGCCCTATGTGTCGTGTAAATGTGAGGGATCCCCGGTGTAGGGTGTTGCAATACGTTCATGATTCTCTTATGCTGGGTGGCTAGAGTGACAGAAGCTTACGCCCGAGTAAGGGGGTTGTTGTGTATGGGAGTAAAGAGGACTTGATACTTAATGATATGGTTGGGTTTTACCTTAATGATCTTTGGTAGTTGGGGATTCTTGCTAGAGTTCCAATCATAAGTGCATATGATCCAAGTATGGAAACTATGTTAGCTCATGCCTCTCCCTCATATAAAATTGCAATAGTGATTACCGGTCTAGTTATCGATTGCCTATGGACAAATAACTTTCTTGTGTGACAAAAATCTATTTACTAAACAACTAACTTTTATTATCTTACAAATTACTCTAGTTTTATTCTTGCAAAGTAGTTTTACCACCATATTACAAAATAGTTTCTTACTTGTTCTAGATAAAGCAAATGTTAAAGTGTGCGTAGAGTTGTACCGGTGGTCGATAGAACTTGAGGGAATATTTTTTCTAACTTTAGCTCCTCATTGGGTTCGACACTCTTATTTATCGAAAAGGGCTACAAACGATCCATGTTACTTGTAGGTTATCAGTCATCACGGGCTTACCCTTCTCAATGTGATCCATGTTCAAAGGTGAGAAAGCCGACCTCGTCAATGAGCCAATGAATGACAAATTTTCTTGCTACAAGCCCATTGAAGCAAAAAGTTATTCCGTATGAGGTCTTATTTTTTGAAGAAGGTATATAAGTTCCTGATCAGCTCTACAACATATCTGAACAAAGATGTGATAACCCACAAGTATAGGGGATCGCAATAGTTTTTGAGGGTAGTATTTCACCCAAATTTATTGATTCGGCACATGGGGAGCCAAAGAATATTTGCAAGTATTAGAAGTTGAGTTGTCAATTCAACCACACCTGCAGAACTAAATATCTGCAGAAAAGTGATCAGTAGCACAATAGGATGATAGTTTGATAGCAGTGGTAATAGTAGCAGTAGTAACAGTAACAGTTTATAGTGATTGTAACAGCAGCAGAAACGAAAGTAACTTCGCAAAGATCAATATGAGAGAAACGTAGGCATTGGATCAATGATG
>NW_025230302.1:10342-11086 GCF_018294505.1 Triticum aestivum | reverse complement strand
ATATTTGTGTTGGATGATATTCATCATGTAACAGTCACAACCTAGAGCGATACACAATATCTTCAATTCATCAATGTAATGTAGGCATGTATTCCGTATATAGTCATATGTGCTTATAATAAGAACTTGCATGACATCTTTGTCCTATCCTCCCATGGTAGCAGGGTCCGTAAGAAAATCTAAGGGATATTAATGCCTCCTTTTAATAGAGAATCAGAACAAAGCACTAACTCGTAGTGAATACATGAACTCAAATTATGGTAATCACCGGAAAGAATCCCAATTATTTTCGCCTTGGGGTATGCGGATCATAACATGTAATAGGTGCATATAACTTGCAAGGTAGGATCAAGAAATCAAATATATTCATGAAAACATAAAGGGTTCATATTTGAAATCATAACACTCAGGCCCTAGTGACAAGCACTAAGCATAGCAAAGTCATAGCAACATCAATCTTAGAACATAGTGGATACTAGGGATCAAGCTCTAACAAATTGACTCGATTACATGAAAAATCTCATCCAACTCCAGCACCGTCCAACAAGACTACGAAGGAATTACTCACTCCCGGTGGTGAGCATCATGGAATTGTTGATGGAGAAGGGTTGACGATGGCGACAGAGATGAATTCCACCCTCGGGTGCCCCAAATGGACTCCAAATCAGCCCTGCTGATGAAGAACATGAGGTGGTGGCTGCTCCATATCGTAAAACGTGATGATTCCTTCTCTTTGATTTTTTT
>NW_025230302.1:0-9995 GCF_018294505.1 Triticum aestivum | reverse complement strand
GGAGTTGGAGTTAGGGTTGTCGGAGGCTCCAGGGGCCCACAAGCCTGGGGGGTGCCCTGGGTGTCGTGATTCTAAGACTAACAGTAGAAAGGGGGGTAGGTATGGAGAGGCAAGATCTTATCTATGATGAAGGTGTACACACGGGTTTTACGAGTTCAGGCCCTTCTTAGAGGAAGTAACAGCCCTACGCCTCGGTGCCCGGAGGCGGTCGACTAGATTATATGTGTGTGATGTTACAGGGGGTGCCAACTGAGGGAGTCCTGGATAAGGGGGTATCCAGAATGCCGGACTATATGCTTTGGCTGGACTGTTGGACTATGAAGATACAAGACTCAAGACTTCGTCCCGTGTCCGGATGGGACTCTCCTTGGCGTGGAAGGCAAACTTGGCGATTCGGATGTAGATCTCCTCCTCTGTAAACCGACTCTGTATAACCCTAGCCCCCTCCAGTGTCTATATAAACTGGAGGGTTTAGTCCGTAGGACACAACAACAACAATCATACCATAGGCTAGCTTCTAGGGTTTAGCCTCTCTGATCTCGTGGTAGATCAACTCTTGTAATACTCGTATCATCAAGATCAATCAAGCAGGAAGTAGGGTTTTACCTCCATCGAGAGGGCCCGAACCTGGGTAAACATTGTGTCTCCTGCCTCCTGTTACCATTAGTCTTAGACGCACAGTTCGGGACCCCCTACCCAAGATCCGCCGGTTTTGACACCGACATTGGTGCTTTCATTGAGAGTTCCTCTGTGTCATTGCTGTAAGGCTAGATGGCTTCTCCAACCTTCAACCACGCTGCCCTAGGTGAGACTTTTATCCCCGGACAGATCTTCGTGTTCGGCGGCTTCGCACTGCGGGCCAACTCGCTTGGCCATCAGGAGCAGATCGATAGCTACGCCCCTGGCCATCAGGTCAGGTTTGGAAACCTAAACTACACCGCCGATATCCGCGGAGACTTGATCTTTGACGGATTCGGACCCGTGTCAGGAGCGCCGAACAATCACGACGTGCATGACCTAGATCAGCAGTCGGACAGTATTCGGAATATTGCACCTGCTACAGCTCCGGACTTTGTTTCGGAGCAGGTCATGCCTTCCAGGGACGGGTGGATAGACCCGGCCCCGGATGCCGCATTCTCATCGGTGTTGGAGCCGAACACAGACTCCTCTCCTCAGGAAGTCTGTACCTCCAGACCCCCAGACTCATCTCCGGTAGTATGTTCCGAACCGCGCGCATCCGTGCCCATCGAATCTAATTGGGCTCCAGTCATGAAGTTCACCGCCGCGGATATCTTTCAGCACTCACCCTTTGGAGACATGCTGAATTCATTAAGGTCTCTCTCTTTGTCAGGAGACTCCTGGCCGAACTATGTCTGGCTCGAGTGGGAAGCTAGCGACGAAGAAATTCGCTACCCACCCACCACCCACTTAATAGCCACGGTCGACGATTTGACCGATGTGCTTAACTTCGACTCCGAAGACATCGACAGTATAGACGATGATGCAGGAGAAAAATAGGAACCACCGCCCACATGATGCTGGACTGCCACCTCTTCATATGATATATATATATATATATGGTGGACACTCCCAAAGAAAACAATGGCGATGAGGCAACGGGAGATAACCCCTCGGGGAAAAAAGCAAAACATGGGCGTCATCGGCGCCGCTCCAAGCCTTGCCACAACAATACCGGCACTGGAGAAGAAAATCCAGATGGCGCCGAAGAGGAATATGATCCTGATCAACCCACCTTCGAGCAAGCCAAACAGGAACACGGGCAAGCTAGCCCAGACGAACAGGTGACAGACAGATACTTGGAGGACGATAACTATATGCCTCCCTCCGAAGACGAGGTGAGCCTCGGTGACAATGAATTCGGCGTACCAGAGGATCCCATAGAGCAGGAGCGCTTCAAGCGTAGGCTTATAGCCACTACAAGAAGCCTGAAAAAGAAGCACCAGCAGCTCCAAGTGGACCAAGATCTGCTCGCAGACAGATGGACCGAAGTCCTGGCGGCCAAAGAATATGCACTCAGACCCCCAAGCAGGGGATACCCAAAGCATAAACTGCTAGAAGAAGAGGCCGAATAGCCTGAACTTCCAGCACAAGATGAGGCTGACCGACCACCACGTGGCCGGGATAAAATGGCATGTCAGGTCGGACACCAGCCCGCACCCCCATGCCGGTACACCATGGCCCGGGGCAATACGCAGGACCTGTGAGATATACTAGAAAATAATGCAGGACAAACGAGATCAATCTACGGATCACGAGGGCGCGCCACAGCTCAGGATACCGATCGTCACGCCGGACACAATACTGATCAATCCGGCAGGGCCGGACATTACCGACCAGACCTAATCGGACTACGCCGCGACATAGCCTGGCACAGAGGTGCCACACACCCCCTCTGCTTCACTGACGAAGTAACACACATGAATTCCCAGAAGGGTTTAAACCCGTCAACATCGAGTCATACGATGGCACAACAGACCCCGCGGTGTGGATCGAGGATTTTCTTCTCCACATTTAGATGGCCCGCGGTGATGACCTACATGCCATCAAGTACCTCCCACTCAAGATTAAAGGGCCAGCCAGACAGTTTGAACTTGGCATAGTGATATTGGTTGCATCTTTCATATGGTGTTTAGCTTGCAGTGCTTCTAATTTGTTGAAATGTCTTCTACTTAGTTACCACATCATATGTGTGAATATGTCACGCCATCCTGTTTTTCATACATATTCCATACTCGCATCATGTGTTTGCCTTTCATCCGAGTAGTGTTCGTTAGTATCATGGATGAATGAGTTCTTAAGAGTGAATTTTATTCCTTTTTCTTATCGGTTTGACTTCACAATGCAAAATCATTAGAACTGAAGGAAATTAGTTCGGCAGTGGATGATGGTGGTCCTTCAGAGCAACTCAAACAGGGGGTCTCTACAGATTCTACTCCGCCATCCTCCCAACAAGATTCGCAAGACAACACAAGGCTGGACAGTCAAGTAGATGTGTAGATGATGAGCACATCTCACCTACTCCACCATCACATGTGCTTTCTCTAACTTGGCACTATTATATGAGGTTGCATGTTGCGTATGATGTCTAGATTTTATTTCTTCTAACTTTGTTAAATTGCATCTGCTTACTTTACACATAATGCATGTGAATATGACATGTATTCCTGTTTCTAGAACATATGTGTACATGATGAGCACATCTCCCCTACTCCACCATCACAGGTGCTTGCTCTAACTTGGAACTATTATATGTGGTTGCATTTTCCGTATGATGTCTAGTTTGTATTGCTTCTGATTATGGTGAATTGCATCTGCGTAGCTTACAACTTATACCTGCAACGATCAATTACCATAAGACACATTTAACTTGGGACTGTGATGTAGGTTGCATCTTGCATTGTCTTCTAGCTTGTACTGCTTCTAATTTCTTGAAATGGCACTTACGACGAGACACTTTTTACCTGATAGAGTGATATTGGTTGCATGTTCATATGGTTCCTAGCTTTCATTTCTTCTAATTTTGTTGAAATGCCTTTCGCTTACTGTTTTTTCATACATATTCCATCCTCCTATCGTACGTGTGAATATGCAACACTATCTTTTTTTGTATATATTCTATCCTCCTATCTTGCGCTTGCCTTACATCAAAGTAGTGTTTATCTGTGCATCAACCAGTTATGCAGAGCTAATTTTATTCATATTCTTGTGGTTTTGACTTCATAAGGCAATATCAGAAAACAGGAAGGAAAAGAGTAAGTTAGGGGATGTTGGTGGTCCTCCGCACCGGCGCAAACAGAGACTCTCTAGATTTGCCACTGCTACTGTTAATGAAGTTGAAGTCCCAAGTCTACATGATGAGTTCCTCTCCCGTACTCCACCATCACAGGTGCTTGCTCTAAGTTGACAGTGTGATAATTGGTTTCATGTTGCATATGTTGTCTAGCAAGTATTTCTTCTATTTTGATTAAATTCCACCTATTGAGTTTATATGTTATGCATGTGCATATGACATGGCTTTCTGTGTCTACAATACACTGCATCTATCTATCATACCATGTTCTTACATCAAAGTACTGATGTTGTGTATCCCACATCAATCACTCATGACTGGACGCTTTTAACATGGCAGTTTGATAGTGGTTGCATCTTGCATTGATTTCTATGTTGTACTGCTTCTAATTTTTTGAATTGCCACTTATGACAAGACACTTTTAACTTGGCAGAGTAATATTGGTTGCATCTTTCATATGGTGTCTAGCTTGCATTACTTCTATTTCTTGAAAATCCTTCTCCTTAGTTTACACATTGTAGCTGTGAATATGTCACGCCGTCCTATTTTTCTTACATATTCCATCCTCATACGGTTGTCTTACATCAAAGTATTGCTTGTCTGTATCATGCATCAATGAGTTCTGAAGAGCGATTTTATTCTTTTGTGTTGTGGGTACGGCTTGACATGGCAAAGTCAGAAAAGAGCAAGGAAAATAATATAGTAGGGAGTGGTGTTACTTGTCGGGTGAAACGGAAAAGGATCTACCGTCGAGATTCTGCTGGTACTTATAGTGCAGTAGAAGGTCCAAGTCCACCGGCTAAATCTACAAACACAGTATCACCTGCTCCACCAGCTACAGCATCTGCTTCAACGGTACCAGCATCTCAACGAGTTACTCATTTGTTTGCTCCAGAACTGGCCAGTTCCCTAGCTGCCTTCACACCTAACACTACTTCCGAAGCACTGCTGACACAACAGGACTTGGCAAGATCAGATGAACCTCATGAGCATCAACACCAAGACGGTACCTGATCGAGTCAAGTGGCAGTTGCATGCTCCTTTACATGTACTCTCACTGTTTGATGTACACTAATACTTTCCATATTCGTTGTTGAACTAGCACCACAGCGCAAGCGGAAACAGACATCAGGGATAATGCTTGACAGATTAACAAAATCTAAAGGAGGAAGAATGGAGATCCATTTTGAGGCAGGTTTAAAAAGGCCACGTGATGCTATAGAGTCAGCCAAGTTAGTATCAGAGGCGGCCATTGCCGTTAGGTGTCATGCATGAATCCTCCCAACGTGGATCCAGTATAGGAATGAGAAAGACAATACCCAGTTTAAAACCTTCCTTGACCATTTATCCATAAGTAATGTTATTCATCGCAATTAGTAATATTGTCTTGCTCCGTCCCATAATTTCTAGCTTCCTCCTAATAAGACTCACATTCTTTTTTCAATAGATGAGGTTCAAGTTGGATCCGACAGATGATGCAACTAAACAAGTATGCACTCATGTTTTTCAGTCTGCTCTGCGACAGTATCGGTACCACCTTAGAAAATCTCACTTTGAAGGCAAGGCTAACATGAAATCGCCCAAACATCTCCATTGGAATATATTACAGATGAAGACTGGACAACCCTCGTTAAACACTGGTCTGATCCAAAGTATCAGGTAGGCTATATGTATTTGATCAGACCACATATTGAACTTGTATTTACGTATGTGCCTTACAAGTGTATCTTCTTCTAGGCTAACTGTTTGAAGAACAAGACCAACCATTCTAAAGTGAAATTCCAACAAACAACAGGATCTCGTAGCTATATTGCACACTGCGAGGCTCTTGTAAATAGCTGCTACTTCCTTCTTTTTTATGTGCCATATTATCGTATCTATATTGACTTGTTCCTAATACATAGGAAAGCTCGTGCAGACCAAAAAGAACCTAAACCGAATGCAGTGCAGATCTTCAAGGATTGCCACACCAGCAAGATGAAGGGCATGAGCACACTAGTTCAAGCCATTGTTGTAAGTCCTTACTCCTCCTGCATTTGAACTGATTGGTACTGTGATGTGTTCATTTAACTACTTGGTTTGCAGCCAATGTCAGTTACTCTGTTCACTTTTATACACAGTTGTCTTAACATATCATTTCACCTTACATGGTTTAAAAGAGATGAAGGATATTCTTTTGGTCTTGATCTGTAATCTAGTTGTTATGTTCACGTGCGCACACAATGATAAAATAGCCTGTTTGTTTTATATCGGTTTGCCCATGATATGAATGATGCCATACTATGTTCATCCTACTTTAAACCATGTCTCTTTATCCTTAGATGTCAACGGATGTGAGGAAATAGACAATACCGTAGGCATGTTACATGGACATATGTTCTGAAAGTGATTTTATTATGTAGTTGGCACTATAATACATGCTAATGTATTATAGTAGTTCACCAAAATAAGTTATGTATAAAGGTGTAGCCTACTTTGTTTGTTTTTATCTCATTAGTAACTTATCTGGTACACTAATCTACAAGTTCAAACTTTCAGGAAGCTATGGAACAAATGATTGAACAGCCACAACCACCTGAAGGTGACGAGCCTACCACAGGCACAATTAGGGCTGGAAAAAAGCTCGAAGCTCGCGAGTTAAACGAGTAGCTCGTGACTCGGCTCGAATTGACTCGAACTCGAAGAATAATGAGTCGAGCCGAGCTTTAGTTTAAGATCGTTTATAAACCGAGTTAAACGAGCCGATCTCACGAGTAGTCGTGTAACTTGTTAGGCTCGGTACAAGAGATCAGCCAAGCACCTTGCATCCCAGATGCACAACACAAGGCCCAACCACCCAAGGCACCTTACGAATATGATACAAATGATTACTCACGAATGTAAAATGTACATATAAATCATCTACAATGTTCACAAACAATGTTTATTTTATCATATTTGTAAGGTTTTATGTTCATATCCTTAACGAGCTTAACAAGCTAAACGAGCCAGCTCGTGAGTTATACGATTCAAGCCAATCTTGGATTTGAGCTCCTTATAGTAACGAGTCGAGTCGAGCTAGCTCGTTAACGAAACGAGCTATAGCGAGTCGATCCAAGCTGGCTCAACTCGGCTCAAATTCTAGCCCTAGGCACAATGTTACCTCTTGCTGCAGTGCGTCAGTATATCTCCACTAATAGTGCAAAAAGCACCTACCTGCGTAATTCTGGGTTGGTTCTCAAGGTAACCTCGTCCAAATCGCCCACTGAACAAAATCTTCCTGCTAGACAGAGTGATATATCTGTGCTCCAGACACAAGTCCAATCCCTAATGGACGTCATTTGGGAAATAAGAATAGTGGTTGACAAATGTTGTCAAGATATGAATGGTTTTGAAGCCAGACTATCAGAAATTCGCTTCGTTGTTCAAGAGCGATGGCGGAAAAAGGTGAAGATCGTGCTGCTCCAGTAGATTCTACAGCCTGAAACATTAGCACTCAGGTCAAATGATTTGTGCTTCTATACATCTGATGGTGCTTTTATCTGCAAAGACTATAAACTTTATGCCAACAGGCCTTCTGTTGTATGGTTGGAATTTATTTTGTTCTGATACAACATTTATGATGCTGCCAAAGGCTGCAGTAATTACGATGCTATTTTTGTATAGTGTAGGTTTATCTTAGTAATGTATTCGGCCGAAAGCTTCGTATGATCCCAACATGCCAACATTCGTCGGTCCCATTCCAATTGGGCTAAAAACGATTATGGGCCAAAATTTGCATGTAGCCCACTAAAAATATCTAGGCCTAAATCAACATAAGCTTTCATATTTTTCTGGTAGGCATGTGCCCATAGTGAGCCCTTAACAGGCCTAAACATAATTTGGGCCCTCAGTAACAATAGGCTGTTTACAGGTGTAAATATCTCGAGCCCATAAAAAACATGGGCCTTTAATAGACCGAAAGTGAGATTGGGCCCTGATTGTGCCAAATAATCCACTAGACTTAGTAGGCCGAAATGGTGGCCCATTTATGATGCGGATCTTTGACAGGCCGAAATTCGGACGGGTCATAAATGCTTCGACCTAATACATGGGAATTTAACAGGCCGGAACTCCGGTCCGGCTAGATTCTTGTCATTTTTATATGGGCCGTTAATGGTCCTGATGTGACGTTGGGCCACGTATGGCCCATGGTTTTCGTCCGACATTAACAGGCCGAAAACCACAATAGGCCAAAAGTGGCCCAAATCTATAGTGGGCCTCTAACAGGCCGAATGTCAGACATGGCTGAATATGACCCAAATCCTTCACGGTCGTTTATGGGCCAAAAGTTTCAATGGCCTGTAAACGGGCCCAAATGAAGCAGGACCTTTAACAGGCCAAAAATACACCAGGCCGTAATTCAGCACAAATACTTAGTGGGCTGTTAACAGGCCAGAAGTGACCATGGGCCGCGATAATGACAAGTTTAGGATAGCCCGTTGACGGGCCGATTTGACACTAGACGTATGGGCCTTAACAGAGAATGTTGGGCCTTTAACTGGGCCGGCCCATTATGGTCTGCAAAATCTTATGGGCCTTTAGCTGGGCGGGCCCATTGTGGTCTGCTAAATCTTATGGGCCTTTAGCTGGGCTGGCCCATTATGGTCTGCAAAATCTTGTGGGCCTTTAGCTGGGCCAGCCCATTATGGTCTGCTAAATCTTATGGGCCTTTAGTTGGGCCGGCCCAATTAAACTTTATGGGCCACTTTTGGGCCCGTCCACGTGTCAACATATCATAGGCCCATCTCGACCATTGGATGAGTGACACCTGTACCAACATGGAGCTGACGCATGGGTCCGTTGGCCAATGAGAATTTTACATGTGGAAAATCGACATTGGTCATGGCTGTTAGCGGGTTATCGGATCCAAAACCGGACCCGATAGCTTAACGGCGTCCCGTTACGATGGATGCCACGTGTCGGTCACCCTTGACGAAAGCACTTCTATGACGCGCGATTTATTGTCATGGAAGTGGACACTTCTGTGATGATAATTTTGGTAATGTCATGGAACACTTCTACGACAGCACAAGTATTACTATCTTGATTCTGTCATAAAATCGTCATGGATGTACATGCATGACAAAAAACGCGACCTACTATGACAAACACGTACCATCACGGAAGTGTATTTTTTTTGTAGTGCGCTCATGTGGCGGCAGGGGATGGCCGATATCTTCCATGTTAGGCGGATTATTCTCACAATGAGTGTTTATTCACTTGTCATTGCACGAGAAAGTGACAAGTAATAGGGATGCCCAGTCCCACAATGAATCAAAAATAATAATAACAAAATTCCTTGGAAAGTGTTGGTATGGAAGGCACCCATGGATACGGCTAGCCATGGATTGTGAAATAATGTGGAAAGGAAATGAACTTTATTTTCTGTTTGGGAACCGCCTATAATGTGTCTAGCATGTAAGATGTTGGGAACTTTCGGTCATAGCGTTGACAGGAAAAGCATGCCTCTCAAAATCATTTTATCTCTAATTTAAGATTTGATCTCTGGCACCTCTGCAAATCTCTGCTTCCCTCCGTGAACGGTCTATCTATTTACTTTTATGCAATTTTTATTTTGAGTCTTCACCTTCTCTTAAGCGGTAACTGGAGAGCACTATTCTCATACTTATGCATTGGGTGTAGCTAATATTGAGTGTGTTTCATGAATGGATCAATGATTGAGCATGACCGGCTAGGGATAGTGTTCTTTAGCATTGATATTTTGAAAGACATGATTGCTTGTTGGGATGCCTGAGTATTGATGTCATTATGTCAAATTATAGGCTATTGCTTTGAATCACTTGTGTCTTAATATTCATGCCATGATTAGGTATATGATCAAGATTACGCTAGGTAGCATTCGACATCAAAATTTATCTTTTTTATCATTTACCTACTCGAGGACGAGCAGGAATTAAGCTTGGGGATGCCGATACGTTTCCACCGTATCTATAATTTTTTATTGTTCAGTGCCAATATTATACAACTTTTATATACTTTTGGCAACATTTTACATTATTTTTGGGCTAACATCTTGATCCACTGCTAGTTCCTGTTTGTTGCATGTTTTTTGTTTTGCAGAATATCCATATCAAATGAAGTCCAAACACGATAAAAATTTACAGAGATTTATTTTGGAATATACGTGATTTTCGGGAGGTGG
>NW_025230301.1:0-15180 GCF_018294505.1 Triticum aestivum | reverse complement strand
GCGATAAAATCATGAGTTTTTTACACAACGTGGGCACATGTGCTATAGGACTGATGGTAATTTTGCATAATTTTTTGTGATGGAGAAGTATCTGAACACTTCCCTCTACGCGGATTGCTCTTCGCACGTCTACGACTGTGGCCGGCGGCCTCCGGGGGCTAGCATACCGTCAAATCTTGCGTAGGCGGCCTCTCACAAATCTGGAAGTGTTGAGGCGGTTGCAAACGCCCAGCACGCGTCTCCGGGGTGTGCCCCCCCCCCTCACGGACGCCGCCGCCGCCGGCACCTGGAGGGGGGAAACGGACGCGTCGGGTCTACACGGAGTGGATGTAGCTGTGGGTTTGGCCCGGATGTTTCTCCAAAGTGTTCCTCTGGGCCGACCTAACACAACCGGGTGGAGAGGTCCACTGGTCAAAGCCCGTCCATGCAAAGTCAAAGGGCTAGATCCCGTGGTCAAAGTCTACAGGGTTAGCCGGGACGGGGGCCCTGGGGGGTAGCAATGCCACCGGAGCGTCGTACCGGGCCCTCATACATGCGGGGTGGTGTTGTGGCATGTCCGAAGAGGCGGCACGCGTCTCCGGGTTGTGGCCCCCCTCACGGACGGCAATGAAACGGTAGTAGACGTTCTGCGGTAACGATGCAGCGTGAATATTATTAAATACTTGGAGCGCGATAAAATCATGAGTTTTTTACACAACGTGGGCACATGTGCTATAGGACTGATGGTAATTTTTCATAATTTTTTGTGATGGAGAAGTATCCGAACACTTCCCTCTACGCGGATTGCTCTTCGCACGTCTATGACTGTGGCCGGCGGCCTCCGGGGGCTAGCATACCGTCAAATCTTGCGTAGGCGGCCTCTCACAAATCTGGAAGTGTTGAGGCGGTTGCAAACGCCCAGCACGCGTCTCCGGGGTGTGCCCCCCCACTCACGGACGCCGCCGCCGCCGGCACCTGGAGGGGGGAAACGAACGCGTCGGGTCTACACGGAGTGGATGTAGCTGTGGGTTTGGCCCGGATGTTGCTCCAAAGTGTTCCTCTGGGCCGACCTAACACAACCGGGTGGAGAGGTCCACTGGTCAAAGCCCGTCCATGCAAAGTCAAAGGGCTAGATCCCGTGGTCAAACTCTACAGGGTTAGCCGGGACGGGGGCCCTGGGGGGTAGCAATGCCACCGGAGCGTCGTACCGGGCCCTCATACATGCGGGGTGGTGTTGTGGCATGTCCGAAGAGGCGGCACCCGTCTCCGGGTTGTGGCCCCCCTCACAGACGGTAATGAAACGGTAGTAGATGTTCTGCGGTAACGATGCAGCGTGAATATTATTAAATACTTGGAGCGCGATAAAATCATGAGTTTTTTACACAACGTGGGCACATGTGCTATAGGACTGATCGTAATTTTGCATAATTTTTTGTGATGGAGAAGTATCTGAACACTTCCCTCTACGCGGATTGCTCTTCGCACGTCTACGACTATGGCCGGCGGCCTCCGGGGGCTAGCATACCGTCAAATCTTGCGTAGGCGGCCTCTCACAAATCTGGAAGTGTTGAGGCGGTTGCAAACGCCCAGCACACGTCTCCGGGGTGTGCCCCCCCCCCCCTCACGGACGCCGCCGCCGCCGGCACCTGGAGGGGGGAAACGGACGCGTCGGGTCTACACGGAGTGGATGTAGCTGTGGGTTTGGCCCGGATGTTGCTCCAAAGTGTTCTTCTGGGCCGACCTAACACAACCGGGTGGAGAGGTCCACTGGTCAAAGCCCGTCCATGCAAAGTCAAAGGGCTAGATCCCGTGGTCAAACGCTACAGGGTTAGCCGGGACGGGGGCCCTGGGGGGTAGCAATGCCACCGGAGCATCGTACCGGGCCCTCATACATGCGGGGTGGTGTTGTGGCATGTCCGAAGAGGCGGCACGCGTCTCCGGGTTGTGGCCCCCCTCACGGACGGCAATGAAACGGTAGTAGACGTTCTGCGGTAACGATGCAGCGTGAATATTATTAAATACTTGGAGCGCGATAAAATCATGAGTTTTTTACACAACGTGGGCACATGTGCTATAGGATTGATGGTAATTTTTCATAATTTTTTGTGATGGAGAAGTATCTGAACACTTCCCTCTACGCGGATTGCTCTTCGCACGTCTACGACTGTGGCCGGCGGCCTCCGGGGGCTAGCATACCGTCAAATCTTGCGTAGGCGGCCTCTCACAAATCTGGAAGTGTTGAGGTGGTTGCAAACGCCCAGCACGCGTCTCCGGGGTGTGCCCCCCCCCCCTCACGGACGCCGCCACCGCCGGCACCTGGAGGGGGGAAACGGACGCGTCGGGTCTACACAGAGTGGATGTAGCTGTGGGTTTGGCCCGGATGTTGCTCCAAAGTGTTCCTCTGGGCCGACCTAACACAACCGGGTGGAGAGGTCCACTGGTCAAAGCCCGTCCGTGCAAAGTCAAAGGGCTAGATCCCGTGGTCAAACGCTACAGGGTTAGCCGGGACGGGGGCCCTGGGGGGTAGCAATGCCACCGGAGCGTCGTACCGGGCCCTCATACATGCGGGGTGGTGTTGTGGCATGTCCGAAGAGGCGGCACACGTCTCCGGGTTGTGGCCCCCCTCACGGACGGCAATGAAACGGTAGTAGACGTTCTGCGGTAACGATGCAGCGTGAATATTATTAAATACTTGGAGCGCGATAAAATCATGAGTTTTTTACACAACGTGGGCACATGTGCTATAGGACTGATGGTAATTTTGCATAATTTTTTGTGATGGAGAAGTATCTGAACACTTCCCTCTACGCGGATTGCTCTTCGCACGTCTACGACTGTGGCCGGCGGCCTCCGGGGGCTAGCATACCGTCAAATCTTGCGTAGGCGGCCTCTCACAAATCTGGAAGTGTTGAGGCGGTTGCAAACGCCCAGCACGCGTCTCCGGGGTGTGCCCCCCCACTCACGGACGCCGCCGCCGCCGGCACCTGGAGGGGGGAAACGAACGCGTCGGGTCTACACGGAGTGGATGTAGCTGTGGGTTTGGCCCGGATGTTGCTCCAAAGTGTTCCTCTGGGCCGACCTAACACAACCGGGTGGAGAGGTCCACTGGTCAAAGCCCGTCCGTGCAAAGTCAAAGGGCTAGATCCCGTGGTCAAACGCTACAGGGTTAGCCGGGACGGGGGCCCTGGGGGGTAACAATGCCACCGGAGCGTCGTACCGGGCCCTCATACATGCGGGGTGGTGTTGTGGCATGTCCGAAGAGGCGGCACGCGTCTCCGGGTTGTGGCCCCCCTCACGGACGGCAATGAAATGGTAGTAGACGTTCTGCGGTAACGATGCAGCGTGAATATTATTAAATACTTGGAGCGCGATAAAATCATGAGTTTTTTACACAACGTGGGCACATGTGCTATAGGACTGATGGTAATTTTTCATAATTTTTTGTGATGGAGAAGTATCTGAACACTTCCCTCTACGCGGATTGCTCTTCGCACGTCTATGACTGTGGCCGGCGGCCTCCGGGGGCTAGCATACCGTCAAATCTTGCGTAGGCGGCCTCTCACAAATCTGGAAGTGTTGAGGCGGTTGCAAACGCCCAGCACGCGTCTCCGGGGTGTGCCCCCCCACTCACGGACGCCGCCGCCGCCGGCACCTGGAGGGGGGAAACGAACGCGTCGGGTCTACACGGAGTGGATGTAGCTGTGGGTTTGGCCCGGATGTTGCTCCAAAGTGTTCCTTTGGGCCGACCTAACACAACCGGGTGGAGAGGTCCACTGGTCAAAGCCCGTCCGTGCAAAGTCAAAGGGCTAGATCCCGTGGTCAAACGCTACAGGGTTAGCCGGGACGGGGGCCCTGGGGGGTAGCAATGCCACCGGAGCGTCGTACCGGGCCCTCATACATGCGGGGTGGTGTTGTGGCATGTCCGAAGAGGCGGCACGCATCTCCGGGTTGTGGCCCCCCTCACGGACGGCAATGAAACGGTAGTAGACGTTCTGCGGTAACGATGCAGCGTGAATATTATTAAATACTTGGAGCGCGATAAAATCATGAGTTTTTTACACAACGTGGGCACATGTGCTATAGGACTGACGGTAATTTTTCATAATTTTTTGTGATGGAGAAGTATCTGAACACTTCCCTCTACGCGGATTGCTCTTCGCACGTCTATGACTGTGGCCGGCGGCCTCCGGGGGCTAGCATACCGTCAAATCTTGCGTAGGCGGCCTCTCACAAATCTGGAAGTGTTGAGGCGGTTGCAAACGCCCAGCACGCGTCTCCGGGGTGTGCCCCCCCCCCCTCACAGACGCCGCCGCCGGCGGCACCTGGAGGGGGGAAACGGACGCGTCGGGTCTACACGGAGTGGATGTAGCTGTGGGTTTGGCCCGGATGTTGCTCCAAAGTGTTCCTCTGGGCCGACCTAACACAACCGGGTGGAGAGGTCCACTGGTCAAAGCCCGTCCGTGCAAAGTCAAAGGGCTAGATCCCGTGGTCAAACGCTACAGGGTTAGCCGGGACGGGGGCCCTGGGGGGTAGCAATGCCACCGGAGCGTCGTACCGGGCCCTCATACATGCGGGGTGGTGTTGTGGCATGTCCGAAGAGGCGGCACCCGTCTCCGGGTTGTGGCCCCCCTCACGGACGGCAATGAAACGGTAGTAGACGTTCTGCGGTAACGATGCAGTGTGAATATTATTAAATACTTGGAGCGCGATAAAATCATGAGTTTTTTACACAACGTGGGCACATGTGCTATAGGACTGATGGTAATTTTGCATAATTTTTTGTGATGGAGAAGTATCTGAACACTTCCCTCTACGCGGATTGCTCTTCGCACGTCTACGACTATGGCCGGCGGCCTCCGGGGGCTAGCATACCGTCAAATCTTGCGTAGGCGGCCTCTCACAAATCTGGAAGTGTTGAGGCGGTTGCAAACGCCCAGCACACGTCTCCGGGGTGTGCCCCCCCCCTCACGGACGCCGCCGCCGCCGGCACCTGGAGGGGGGAAACGGACGCGTCGGGTCTACACGGAGTGGATGTAGCTGTGGGTTTGGCCCGGATGTTGCTCCAAAGTGTTCTTCTGGGCCGACCTAACACAACCGGGTGGAGAGGTCCACTGGTCAAAGCCCGTCCATGCAAACTCAAAGGGCTAGATCCCGTGGTCAAACGCTACAGGGTTAGCCGGGACGGGGGCCCTGGGGGGTAGCAATGCCACCGGAGCATCGTACCGGGCCCTCATACATGCGGGGTGGTGTTGTGGCATGTCCGAAGAGGCGGCACGCGTCTCCGGGTTGTGGCCCCCCTCACGGACGGCAATGAAACGGTAGTAGACGTTCTGCGGTAACGATGCAGCGTGAATATTATTAAATACTTGGAGCGCGATAAAATCATGAGTTTTTTACACAACGTGGGCACATGTGCTATAGGACTGATGGTAATTTTTCATAATTTTTTGTGATGGAGAAGTATCTGAACACTTCCCTCTACGCGGATTGCTCTTCGCACGTCTATGACTGTGGCCGGCGGCCTCCGGGGTCTAGCATACCGTCAAATCTTGCGTAGGCGGCCTCTCACAAATCTGGAAGTGTTGAGGCGGTTGCAAGCGCCCAGCACGCGTCTCCGGGGTGTGCCCCCCCACTCACGGACGCCGCCGCCGCCGGCACCTGGAGGGGGGAAACGAACGCGTCGGGTCTACACGGAGTGGATGTAGCTGTGGGTTTGGCCCGGATGTTGCTCCAAAGTGTTCCTCTGGGCCGACCTAACACAACCGGGTGGAGAGGTCCACTGGTCAAAGCCCGTCCGTGCAAAGTCAAAGGGCTAGATCCCGTGGTCAAACGCTACAGGGTTAGCCGGGACGGGGGCCCTGGGGGTAGCAATGCCACCGGAGCATCGTACCGGGCCCTCATACATGCGGGGTGGTGTTGTGGCATGTCCGAAGAGGCGGCACGCGTCTCCGGGTTGTGGCCCCCCTCACGGACGGCAATGAAACGGTAGTAGACGTTCTGCGGTAACGATGCAGCGTGAATATTATTAAATACTTGGAGCGCGATAAAATCATGAGTTTTTTACACAACGTGGGCACATGTGCTATAGGACTGATGGTAATTTTTCATAATTTTTTGTGATGGAGAAGTATCTGAACACTTCCCTCTACGCGGATTGCTCTTCGCACGTCTATGACTGTGGCCGGCGGCCTCCGGGGTCTAGCATACCGTCAAATCTTGCGTAGGCGGCCTCTCACAAATCTGGAAGTGTTGAGGCGGTTGCAAGCGCCCAGCACGCGTCTCCGGGGTGTGCCCCCCCCCACTCACGGACGCCGCCGCCGCCGGCACCTGGAGGGGGGAAACGAACGCGTCGGGTCTACACGGAGTGGATGTAGCTGTGGGTTTGGCCCGGATGTTGCTCCAAAGTGTTCCTCTGGGCCGACCTAACACAACGGGGTGGAGAGGTCCACTGGTCAAAGCCCGTCCGTGCAAAGTCAAAGGGCTAGATCCCGTGGTCAAACGCTACAGGGTTAGCCGGGACGGGGGCCCTGGGGGTAGCAATGCCACCGGAGCGTCGTACCAGGCCCTCATACATGCGGGGTGGTGTTGTGGCATGTCCGAAGAGGCGGCACGCGTCTCCGGGTTGTGGCCCCCCTCACGGACGGCAATGAAACGATAGTAGACGTTCTGCGGTAACGATGCAGCGTGAATATTATTAAATACTTGGAGCGCGATAAAATCATGAGTTTTTTACACAACGTGGGCACATGTGCTATAGGACTGATGGTAATTTTTCATAATTTTTTGTGATGGAGAAGTATCTGAACACTTCCCTCTACGCGGATTGCTCTTCGCACGTCTACGACTGTGGCCTGCGGCCTCCGGGGGCTAGCATACCGTCAAATCTTGCGTAGGCGGCCTCTCACAAATCTGGAAGTGTTGAGGCGGTTGCAAACGCCCAGCACGCGTCTCCGGGGTGTGCCCCCCCCCTCACGGACGCCGCCGCCGCCGGCACCTAGAGGGGGGAAACGGACGCGTCGGGTCTACACGGAGTGGATGTAGCTGTGGGTTTGGCCCGGATGTTGCTCCAAAGTGTTCCTCTGGGCCGACCTAACACAACCGGGTGGAGAGGTCCACTGGTCAAAGCCCGTCCGTGCAAAGTCAAAGGGCTAGATCCCGTGGTCAAACGCTACAGGGTTAGCCGGGACGGGGGCCCTGGGGGGTAGCAATGCCACCGGAGCGTCGTACCGGGCCCTCATACATGCGGGGTGGTGTTGTGGCATGTCCGAAGAGGCGGCACGCGTCTCCGGGTTGTGGCCCCCCCACGGACGGCAATGAAACAGTAGTAGACGTTCTGCGGTAACGATGCAGCGTGAATATTATTAAATACTTGGAGCGCGATAAAATCATGAGTTTTTTACACAACGTGGGCACATGTGCTATAGGACTGATGGTAATTTTTCATAATTTTTTGTGATGGAGAAGTATCTGAACACTTCCCTCTACGCGGATTGCTCTTCGCACGTCTACGACTGTGGCCGGCGGCCTCCGGGGGCTAGCATACCGTCAAATCTTGCGTAGGCGGCCTCTCACAAATCTGGAAGTGTTGAGGCGGTTGCAAACGCCCAGCACGCGTCTCCGGGGTGTGCCCCCCCTCACGGACGCCGCCGCGGCTGGCACCTGGAGGGGGGAAACGGACACGTCGGGTCTACACGGAGTGGATGTAGCTGTGGGTTTGGCCCGGATGTTGCTCCAAAGTGTTCCTCTGGGCCGACCTAACACAACCGGGTGGAGAGGTCCACTGGTCAAAGCCCGTCCGTGCAAAGTCAAAGGGCTAGATCCCGTGGTCAAACGCTACAGGGTTAGCCGGGACGGGGGCCCTGGTGGGTAGCAATGCCACCGGAGCGTCGTACCAGGCCCTCATACATGCGGGGTGGTGTTGTGGCATGTCCGAAGAGGCGGCACGCGTCTCCGGGTTGTGGCCCCCCTCACGGACAGCAATGAAACGGTAGTAGACGTTGTGCGGTAACGATGCAGCGTGAATATTATTAAATACTTGGAGCGCGATAAAATCATGAGTTTTTTACACAACGTGGGCACATGTGCTATAGGACTGATGGTAATTTTTCATAATTTTTTGTGATGGAGAAGTATCTGAACACTTCCCTCTACGCGGATTGCTCTTCGCACGTCTACGACTGTGGCCGGCGGCCTCCGGGGGCTAGCATACCATCAAATCTTGCGTAGGCGGCCTCTCACAAATCTGGAAGTGTTGAGGCGGTTGCAAACGCCCAACACACGTCTCCGGGGTGTGCCCCCCCCCTCACGGACGCCGCCGCCGCCGGCACCTGGAGGGGGGAAACGGACGCGTCGGGTCTACACGGAGTGGATGTAGCTGTGGGTTTGGCCCGGATGTTGCTCCAAAGTGTTCCTCTGGGCCGACCTAACACAACCGGGTGGAGAGGTCCACTGGTCAAAGCCCGTCCGTGCAAAGTCAAAGGGCTAGATCCCGTGGTCAAACGCTACAGGGTTAGCCGGGACGGGGGCCCTGGGGGGTAGCAATGCCACCGGAGCGTCGTACCGGGCCCTCATACATGCGGGGTGGTGTTGTGGCATGTCCGAAGAGGCGGCACGCGTCTCCGGGTTGTGGCCCCCCCACGGACGGCAATGAAACGGTAGTAGACGTTCTGCGGTAACGATGCAGCGTGAATATTATTAAATACTTGGAGCGCGATAAAATCATGAGTTTTTTACACAACGTGGGCACATGTGCTATAGGACTGATGGTAATTTTTCATAATTTTTTGTGATGGAGAAGTATCTGAACACTTCCCTCTATGCGGATTGCTCTTCGCACGTCTATGACTGTGGCCGGCGGCCTCCGGGGGCTAGCATACCGTCAAATCTTGCGTAGGCGGCCTCTCACAAATCTGGAAGTGTTGAGGCGGTTGCAAACGCCCAGCACGCGTCTCCGGGGTGTGCCCCCCCACTCACGGACGCCGCCGCAGCCGGCACCTTGAGGGGGGAAATGAACGCGTCGGGTCTACACGGAGTGGATGTAGCTGTGGGTTTGGCCCGGATGTTGCTCCAAAGTGTTCCTCTGGGCCGACCTAACACAACCGGGTGGAGAGGTCCACTGGTCAAAGCCCGTCCGTGCAAAGTCAAAGGGCTAGATCCCGTGGTCAAACGCTACAGGGTTAGCCGGGACGGGGGCCCTGGGGGTAGCAATGCCACCGGAGCGTCGTACCGGGCCCTCATACATGCGGGGTGGTGTTGTGGCATGTCCGAAGAGGCGGCACGCGTCTCCGGGTTGTGGCCCCCCTCAAGGACGGCAATGAAACGGTAGTAGACGTTCTGTGGTAACGATGCAGCGTGAATATTATTAAATACTTGGAGCGCGATAAAATCATGAGTTTTTTACACAACGTGGGCACATGTGCTATAGGACTGATGGTAATTTTTCATAATTTTTTGTGATGGAGAAGTATCTGAACACTTCCCTACGCGGATTGCTCTTCGCACGTCTACGACTGTGGCCCGCGGCCTCCGGGGGCTAGCATACCGTCAAATCTTGCGTAGGCGGCCTCTCACAAATCTTGAAGTGTTGAGGCGGTTGCAAACGACCAGCACACGTCTCCGGGGTGTGCCCCCCCCTCACGGACGCCGCCGCCGCCGGCACCTGGAGGGGGGAAACGGACGCGTCGGGTCTACACGGAGTGGATGTAGCTGTGGGTTTGGCCCGGATGTTGCTCCAAAGTGTTCCTCTGGGCCGACCTAACACAACCGGGTGGAGAGGTCCACTGGTCAAAGCCCGTCCGTGCAAAGTCAAAGGGCTAGATCCCGTGGTCAAACGCTACAGGGTTAGCCGGGACGGGGGCCCTGGGGGGTAGCAATGCCACCGGAGTGTCGTACCGGGCCGTCATACATGCGGGGTGGTGTTGTGGCATGTCCGAAGAGGCGGCATGCGTCTCCGGGTTGTGGCCCCCCTCACGGACGGCAATGAAACGGTAGTAGACGTTCTGCGGTAATGATGCAGCGTGAATATTATTAAATACTTGGAGCGCGATAAAATCATGAGTTTTTTACACAACGTGGGCACATGTGCTATAGGACTGATGGTAAGTTTTCATAATTTTTTGTGATGGAGAAGTATCTGAACACTTCCCTCTACGCGGATTGCTCTTCGCACGTCTACGACTGTGGCCGGCGGCCTCCGGGGGCTAGCATACCGTCAAATCTTGCGTAGGCGGCCTATCACAAATCTGGAAGTGTTGAGGCGGTTGCAAACGCCCAGCACGCGTCTCCGGGGTGTGCCCCCCCCTCACGGACGCCGCCGCTGCCGGCACCTGGAGGGGGGAAACGGACGCGTCGGGTCTACACGGAGTGGATGTAGCTGTGGGTTTGGCCCGGATGTTGCTCCAAAGTGTTCCTTTGGGCCGACCTAACACAACCGGGTGGAGAGGTCCACTGGTCAAAGCCCGTCCGTGCAAAGTCAAAGGGCTAGATCCCGTGGTCAAACGCTACAGGGTTAGCCGGGACGGGGGCCCTGGGGGTAGCAATGCCACCGGAGCGTCGTACCGGGCCCTCATACATGCGGGGTGGTGTTGTGGCATGTCCGAAGAGGCGGCACGCGTCTCCGGGTTGTGGCCCCCCTCAAGGACGGCAATGAAACGGTAGTAGACGTTCTGTGGTAACGATGCAGCGTGAATATTATTAAATACTTGGAGCGCGATAAAATCATGAGTTTTTTACACAACGTGGGCACATGTGCTATAGGACTGATGGTAATTTTTCATAATTTTTTGTGATGGAGAAGTATCTGAACACTTCCCTACGCGGATTGCTCTTCGCACGTCTACGACTGTGGCCCGCGGCCTCCGGGGGCTAGCATACCGTCAAATCTTGCGTAGGCGGCCTCTCACAAATCTGGAAGTGTTGAGGCGGTTGCAAACGACCAGCACACGTCTCCGGGGTGTGCCCCCCCCTCACGGACGCCGCCGCCGCCGGCACCTGGAGGGGGGAAACGGACGCGTCGGGTCTACACGGAGTGGATGTAGCTGTGGGTTTGGCCCGGATGTTGCTCCAAAGTGTTCCTCTGGGCCGACCTAACACAACCGGGTGGAGAGGTCCACTGGTCAAAGCCCGTCCGTGCAAAGTCAAAGGGCTAGATCCCGTGGTCAAACGCTACAGGGTTAGCCGGGACGGGGGCCCTGGGGGGTAGCAATGCCACCGGAGCGTCGTACCGGGCCCTCATACATGCGGGGTGGTGTTGTGGCATGTCCGAAGAGGCGGCACGCGTCTCCGGGTTGTGGCCCCCCTCACGGATGGCAATGAAACGGTAGTAGACGTTCTGCGGTAACGATGCAGCGTGAATATTATTAAATACTTGGAGCGCGATAAAATCATGAGTTTTTTACACAACGTGGGCACATGTGCTATAGGACTGATGGTAATTTTTCATAATTTTTTGTGATGGAGAAGTATCTGAACACTTCCCTCTACGCGGATTGCTCTTCGCACGTCTACGACTGTGGCCGGCGGCCTCCGGGGGCTAGCATACCGTCAAATCTTGCGTAGGCGGCCTATCACAAATCTGGAAGTGTTGAGGCGGTTGCAAACGCCCAGCACGCGTCTCCGGGGTGTGCCCCCCCCTCACGGACGCCGCCGCTGCCGGCACCTGGAGGGGGGAAACGGATGCGTCGGGTCTACACGGAGTGGATGTAGCTGTGGGTTTGGCCCGGATGTTGCTCCAAAGTGTTCCTCTGGGCCGACCTAACACAACCGGGTGGAGAGGTCCACTGGTCAAAGCCCGTCCGTGCAAAGTCAAAGGGCTAGATCCCGTGGTCAAACGCTACAGGGTTAGCCGGGACGGGGGCCCTGGGGGGTAGCAATGCCACCGGAGCGTCGTACCGGGCCCTCATACATGCGGGGTGGTGTTGTGGCATGTCCGAAGAGGCGGCACGCGTCTCCGGGTTGTGGCCCCCCTCACGGATGGCAATGAAACGGTAGTAGACGTTCTGCGGTAACGATGCAGCGTGAATATTATTAAATACTTGGAGCGCGATAAAATCATGAGTTTTTTACACAACGTGGGCACATGTGCTATAGGACTGATGGTAATTTTTCATAATTTTTTGTGATGGAGAAGTATCTGAACACTTCCCTCTACGCGGATTGCTCTTCGCACGTCTACGACTGTGGCCGGCGGCCTCCGGGGGCTAGCATACCGTCAAATCTTGCGTAGGCGGCCTCTCACAAATCTGGAAGTGTTGAGGCGGTTGCAAACGCCCAGCACGCGTCTCTGGGGTGTGCCCCCCCCTCACGGACGCCGCCGCCGCCGGCACCTGGAGGGGGGAAACGGACGCGTCGGGTCTACACGGAGTGGATGTAGCTGTGGGTTTGGCCCGGATGTTGCTCCAAAGTGTTCCTCTGGGCCGACCTAACACAACCGGGTGGAGAGGTCCACTGGTCAAAGCCCGTCCGTGCAAAGTCAAAGGGCTAGATCCCGTGGTCAAACGCTACAAGGTTAGCCGGGACGGGGGCCCTGGGGGGTAGCAATGCCACCGGAGCGTCGTACCGGGCCCTCATACATGCGGGGTGGTGTTGTGGCATGTCCGAAGAGGCGGCACGCGTCTCCGGGTTGTGGCCCCCCTCACGGACGGCAATGAAACGGTAGTAGATGTTCTGCGGTAACGATGCAGCGTGAATATTATTACATACTTGGAGCGCGATAAAATCATAAGTTTTTTACACAACATGGGCACATGTGCTATAGGACTGATGGTAATTTTTCATAATTTTTTGTGATGGAGAAGTATCTGAACACTTCCCTCTACGCGGATTGCTCTTCGCACGTCTACGACTGTGGCCGGCGGCCTCCGGGGGCTAGCATACCGTCAAATCTTGCGTAGGCGGCCTATCACAAATCTGGAAGTGTTGAGGCGGTTGCAAACGCCCAGCACGCGTCTCCGGGGTGTGCCCCCCCCCTCACGGACGCCGCCGCTGCCGGCACCTGGAGGGGGGAAACGGACGCGTCGGGTCTACACGGAGTGGATGTAGCTGTGGGTTTGGCCCGGATGTTGCTCCAAAGTGTTCCTCTGGGCCGACCTAACACAACCGGGTGGAGAGGTCCACTGGTCAAAGCCCGTCCGTGCAAAGTCAAAGGGCTAGATCCCGTGGTCAAACGCTACAGGGTTAGCCGGGACGGGGGCCCTGGGGGGTAGCAATGCCACCGGAGCGTCGTACCGGGCCCTCATACATGCGGGGTGGTGTTGCGGCATGTCCGAAGAGGCGGCACGCGTCTCCGGGTTGTGGCCCCCCTCACGGATGGCAATGAAACGGTAGTAGACGTTCTGCGGTAACGATGCAGCGTGAATATTATTAAATACTTGGAGCGCGATAAAATCATGAGTTTTTTACACAACATGGGCACATGTGCTATAGGACTGATGGTAATTTTTCATAATTTTTTGTGATGGAGAAGTATCTGAACACTTCCCTCTACGCGGATTGCTCTTCGCACGTCTATGACTGTGGCCGGCGGCCTCCGGGGGCTAGCATACCGTCAAATCTTGCGTAGGCGGTCTCTCACAAATCTGGAAGTGTTGAGGCGGTTGCAAACGCCCAGCACGCGTCTCCGGGGTGTGCCCCCCCCTCACGGCCGCCGCCGCCGCCGGCACCTTGAGGGGGGAAACGGACGCGTCGGGTCTACACGGAGTGGATGTAGCTGTGGGTTTGGCCCGGATGTTGCTCCAAAGTGTTCCTCTGGGCCGACCTAACACAACCGGGTGGAGAGGTCCACTGGTCAAAGCCCGTCTGTGCAAAGTCAAAGGGCTAGATCCCGTGGTCAAACGCTACAGGGTTAGCCGGGACGGGGGTCCTGGGGGTAGCAATGCCACCGGAGCATCGTACCGGGCCCTCATACATGCGGGGTGGTGTTGTGGCATGTCCGAAGAGGCGGCACGCGTCTCCGGGTTGTGGCCCCCCTCACGGACGGCAATGAAACGGTAGTAGACGTTCTGCGGTAACGATGCAGCGTGAATATTATTAAATACTTGGAGCGCGATAAAATCATGAGTTTTTTACACAACGTGGGCACATGTGCTATAGGACTGATGGTAATTTTTCATAATTTTTTGTGATGGAGAAGTATCTGAACACTTCCCTCTACGCGGATTGCTCTTCGCACGTCTACGACTGTGGCCGGCGACTTCCGGGGGCTAGCATACCGTCAAATCTTGCGTAGGCGGCCTCTCACAAATCTGGAAGTGTTGAGGCGGTTGCAAACGCCCAGCACGCGTCTTCGGGGTGTGCCCCCCCCTCACGGACGTCGCCGCCGCCGGCACCTGGAGGGGGGAAACGGACGCGTCGGGTCTACACGGAGTGGATGTAGCTGTGGATTTGGCCCGGATGTTGCTCCAAAGTGTTCCTCTGGGCCGACCTAACACAACCGGGTGGAGAGGTCCACTGGTCAAAGCCCGTCCGTGCAAAGTCAAAGGGCTAGATCCCGTGGTCAAACGCTACAGGGTTAGCCGGGACGGGGGCCCTGGGGGGTAGCAATGCCACCGGAGCGTCGTACCGGGCCCTCATACATGTGGGGTGGTGTTGTGGCATGTCCGAAGAGGCGGCACGCGTCTCCGGGTTGTGGCCCCCCTCACGGATGGCAATGAAACGGTAGTAGACGTTCTGCGGTAACGATGCAGCGTGAATATTATTAAATACTTGGAGCGCGATAAAATCATGAGTTTTTTACACAACATGGGCACATGTGCTGTAGGACTGATGGTAATTTTTCATAATTTTTTGTGATGGAGAAGTATCTGAACACTTCCCTCTACGCGGATTGCTCTTCGCACGTCTATGACTGTGGCCGGCGGCCTCCGGGGGCTAGCATACCGTCAAATCTTGCGTAGGCGGCCTCTCACAAATCTGGAAGTGTTGAGGCGGTTGCAAACGCCCAGCACGCGTCTCCGGGGTGTGCCCCCCCCTCACGGACGCCGCCGCCGCCGGCACCTTGAGGGGGGAAACGGACGCGTCGGGTCTACACGGAGTGGATGTAGCTGTGGGTTTGGCCCGGATGTTGCTCCAAAGTGTTCCTCTGGGCCGACCTAACACAACCGGGTGGAGAGGTCCACTGGTCAAAGCCCGTCCGTGCAAAGTCAAAGGGCTAGATCCCGTGGTCAAACGCTACAGGGTTAGCCGGGACGGGGGCCCTGGGGGTAG
>NW_025230300.1:0-15186 GCF_018294505.1 Triticum aestivum | reverse complement strand
CAGAGCTGGGCTTGCACCGGCGGCCGCAGGGAGTCGCCGCTCCTTCGCACGCTGCGCCGCCCGCTCCGACGTCGCCGCGCGGGGGGAAGCGGACCTGAGCTTGCCTGGGCTTGCACCGGCGGGCAGCTGCGGCGGGGAAGCTGCTTGGGCTTGCACCGGCTGCCCGGCGGCCGGCCGTACGGAGTCGCCGCCGCGTCGCTCCCCGACGGAAAACAGAGTTTGCGGCGCCGGCTCGCCGATGGGCCTGCCACGTTGATTTAGGGTTTGTGAGTCCCCACTTTGATTGGGCTTTGTAAGCCCCTCACGGCCCACGTTGCAAAGCCCATACATTATTGCTCACGGCACTGTTTGGGTTTGGGCAAAGCCTGAAAATCGAGCTGAATTTTGCATGAATACAATAATTCGCTCAAAGCAATTCGAATTTGTATTTACGGAACGGCTAACTTGACTGTAATTTTGTGAACTCAGTCAAAATTCTCCACCTATGCATTTACCGAAACCGGCGTCTTTTGCGGAGATTAATTCAACTCCTGATGGATAACTTCAGTAACGGAACGAGATTGTGATCACCATATGCTACAGTACCATGCAATGTGCGATGGTTTAGGGGTTTTGCCTCATCTCACAACTTGTGCCATCACCGTAGTGTATTTCATCTAGAACATCAACATGTGCCGACGTGCGGGAGAGCAGGTCTCCGGAATCGTTCATCCTTGTGATCCTACACCAGGAGAGGAGTGGATGAATTAGGTTTTAGGGAAGCTCTATGACGACTGGTCAAGTTTGTCACCATGGGTCGACTTTCGTCCAAGTCAGGCGGCGCTACCATCATCATCTTCAACGACATCTACATCATGTCATCACCAACATCGTAGTCAACACCGTCGCTCCAACAACATCTACGACTACCAACGAACAATACATGCGTCGTGATCCATACATTTCTCGAATTATGGTTGTTGTTATATGTGCGATGCTCTGTGCATGTTTTCGATATCTACTTGGTCAATATCTACTTGGTCAATCGTTATGTGCTGAAAACTGAAAAACACATTTTTCACTTCACGGAAAATTCACATGAAAGCTTTCTTTTCCACAGAAGAAGGCCAGAACACAGCCAAAATCAACTGCCTTCCTACCTATGGAGTGTTAGAGATATATTTGGGTTACATGTATTTGATAGTATAGGATTTGTTAACCGTTTCCTACCTTATCTTCAGGAGAGGCTTCTTGTCCTTCAAGTCTTGTACTCAATATATACTCGCCCTCGACGCTCAATAATACATCCATCATATTCCGTTGATCCCTCCCTCTCCCTTCTAACATGGTATCAGCCTAACCGCTCCAAACCCTAGCTGCCGCCCACGGCTTCCGCCCTACGCGCCGCCCCCGGGGCGGTCGGCCTCCATGACCGCCGCCTGCTACCCTATTTTGTTCTCGTTTAATCTTCATGGAATAAAAACTCCTAATGTAATGAGGTGCTTGATCTCAGAGGCAAGATGGCCATAAGCTGATCATACCAAACCCTCTCCAGACAAAGTAGCCAGTGCCTCCAAAGAATTTGATTGTACAATCACTGGTCCTTCCGAATGTTGTATTGCTAGTGCCATGCCTTGCATTAACACATGGATTTTGGCCTCCAAAGCATCATTGCAGTCGAATAAAACCTATACGTAGCAAATATAACACTTTCGTCGGGCCTTCTTAGAATCATACCAGCCGCTGTTGTCCTATCCGTTTCTAAAAACTTGACTGTAATTTTTTGAACTCAATCAAAATTATTCTCCACCTATATATTTACCGAAACCGGCATCTTCTGCGGGCATAAATTCAGTTCTTGATGGATAACTTCAGTAACGGAATGAGATTGTGATCATCGTATGCTACAATACCATGCAATGTGCGATGGTTTAGGGCTGCCTCATCTCACAACTCCAGGGGCGAGGTCAAAAGGGCCTTTCACCGCCTCGCGCTGCAGTACCATTCGGACGTCGCGCGCCAAGAAAACAACGACAACGTGGACTTCCAGGGGATCAACGTGGCGTACTAGAGGGTGATGAGCAACATGCGGGAGGCGGAGGCAACGCTCGAGTACTGGCGCCGCTGCTACGGCCTCGCCGATGAGGACCTCGACCGCTACTGCCGCTACCTCAACGACAAGGACGACTGGACGAGGACGACTGGTTCGCCGACCTCTGAAATGGCGCCTGCAAGATTCTTGCCATGGCAGAGGCAGCGGCACTGTAAATTAATCTGTAGTATGCCACTCTCTACACCTCCGCTGTTTTATCGTGGAGGGAAGAGGCGTAGTAGAATGAAATTCAGGGTTCTAATTATTGTAATTTAAACATTCTTATTTCCACTATGAAGATAAGAAAACATAGCAGGAATTAATCTACAGTTGTGATTTGTGACTCGGGAACGCCTCTTCCCTTTGGATTTCCAAAGGAAGAGACGCCTCTTTCGTTTTCAGTGATAGTGGCACAGTGGCCCTGACTAGTGACTGCTGGATGCTTGATAATAAGAAGAAAGTTTAATACAAGACTGTCGTCCAGAGGCGATTTTTTTTTTGAAAGACTACTAGCTGGCGGTCGACCAATCAACAACTCTTGTTTGACTCTTAGCAAAAATAGTTGGCGGCATTGAAGGATGGTTCCGGAAGACACACGCATTTCTTTCATTCCATAGCGCCCAAGCGACAAGAATGACAAGTGCGGCCATCACTTTACTCTGTTTGCCTGATGGATGAGTCACCGCAAGCTACCACTCCGAGAGAGCGAGTTGAAATTTACCCAGTGATCAGCATTCAAGAAGTTTAGGCCAAGCCAATCCCAAACCACTTCCAAATGTGAACGGAGAGACAACGCCTGAATATAATGTGAGCGGCAGTCTCTGGCTCCCTTCTACAAACCTGACAAAGCCCATAATTTGGCCATCCTCTTCTCTGAGTCAGTAGTCCAAATGGTAGGTCCCATGGATATGCCGAGGCAGTGGTGTAGTTGCCATGCATGGTGAGCTTCCAAGTTATAGTGTCGGCGACCTCATCGGTAAGGTTGACCTCCTATAGCATCATCCAAAGGGAGAAAAACTCTTGCAATTGAGTTACATTCATACCGGCAGAGGTGTTTATATTTCTTATCCAAGTCTCACCCGACATGGTGCTCTTGACGTTCCCATTAGTGGAATTTGAGATTCCGAAAATAGAAGGGGTGATGTCCTGTGGCTTGCGCCCCCAAGCCGTGGCGCATGCCAAAATTTTGCCATCCGCCCATCACGAAGTTTTACCGATGTCAGCAAGTAGAAAAGGTCCAACACATACTGTGGCCATTTCAAACAAAAAGCGGTCATGAATTTATCTTGATTCAAGATCCCCAGCCCTCCGCGGTTGGTTGGCCGACAAACAATATCTCAATTGATTTTGCATTGGCCACCAGGCACTTTATCCGTACCAGCCCAAAAGAAGGCTCTGAAGTAACAATGGCATAGATTGTACTTCGCGGCAGGAAAATGGAGGTTATGTGGTAATTAAGTTGAGAGGTCAGGACACACTTGATCAAAGAACATCTTCCCACGACTTGGTTTAGATCTGAGAAGATATATGTTACTTAAAGATGCATTTTTTGGTTAATAAATACTACTCGCCATATTGAGTACTACCTCCGTCCTAGTTTTTAGGTCCCCTTTATAATTTGTGTCAAATTTTGACCAAAGATTTAACTAATAAAATGTTAATGCTTTCAATGATATAACTTTTTGTGACATGCATGAACATTTTGTTAGTTCAATATATGGTAAAAAATTGGCATGAAATACAATGGGGACCAATAAACTAGGACGGAGGTAATACTATAGTGAAGATGCAATATCAATTGTAGTGGTCACCAATTGATTAAGAGTAATGCGTCATAAGTGCTCAAAAATTATTCAAATCTCATCCTCCCAAGTTGACATCAATGATTAATGCTCATGGCATGCCAAAAGCCTTGATCCACACAATTCAGTATGCCGAGGGTGATGTATAACTTCAAAATAAAACACATTTGTTTCTTTCTCTATTTCTTGTTGGGTTTCTTTTACAGCAGTATTTTACATGCATGTAAAATACCCCACTATACTAGGCTAGGACAGGTAAGGCAACACGCCCCGGTGATGCCTTGAATCGAAACTGAAGAAATAAAAGTGTAACATAGAAATGAAATTTTTTTTTGATAAAAATCTGTTATTAAAGCAGGGCAACGTAAGCAAGAATAACTTGTAAGCAGCGAATCTACTAAATTGGAGAATGAAAAAACAGAGAATAAGATGGAAATAAGCATATTTACTAAAATTCAGAAAAATATTGGGTACAATATGGAAGCATGTCATGTTTCAAGGGGGATAACAGTGACAATAAAGTTAAGGAGAAGGGGAAATCAAAGGTAATGGAAGCAATTCAGTTGGCGCAAGATGCAGCCGAAATATGTTTCAGAAGACCTTTTTTTTTGGTGTCATGCATATAGTAATATAAACTGGTCGATTCAATAAACCAAGCAATGCATGGCCATATTTCGGAAGCAATGCATGGTTCTCTCCAGATCAAGGAAAATGGAAACATATGCCTGCTCCCTCACACGAAATGAAGCAAACTCTATTCCGAAAGAAGCATATGCATTACAATGAAGAAACACAAATGGTTAAGAAGCATGAAGAACATGGTGCAGTTACATATATACTATCAGTTGGAAGCATGGATATATGAAAATAAAATCCTAAAAGATGTTGCCCCTAAAATTGGGAAGCACATGTGCTTCATGTACGTAATAAATTCAAAGATAATAGTCGATGAATGAGCCATGCAGTACACAATGGAGTGCCCAAATTTGGGGCCAGCAAAAGGGAATGCACATAGCGTACAAAATTTAGAACATACAAATAAATCAGAGAGCGGTACATCAAGAATTCTTGGACTCAATACCAAGGTTAGATGAGGATGGTGTCTGCGGAAGATGGGGGTCGAGGGGGCAAATCCAGTTGTCTTACTTACGTGATGGCTTCGTTCCTCAACCGGGCGGACCCTCCGCCACGATGAACCAGAAGCCGTGTGCCATGAAGGTACTATAGATGCTCCAGGCGGCAAATGGGTTGTGAGCTCATTCCTTTGTGTGCGCCAGGTTACTCTCAAGGTCCAAGGGGGAATGACTGGATCGTGGCGGATGGATTCGGAGTGAGAGCTCAGGGATGGAGGTGATCCGGGAGCACGCTATGGAGACGGGGACGAGGGACGCCTGGCGTGGGTTTAGGGCAGGTGCATTATTACGGGAGTGATTATGGGTGAATAGGTGGCGAGAAAATCTCCCAGATTTGGAAACATATCTACGAAGGTGATGCGTCATAAGTGCTCACACATTATTCAAATCTCACCCTCCCAAGTTGACATCAATGATTAATGCTCATGACATGCGAAAAGCCTTGATCCACACAATTCAGTATGCCGAGGGTGATGTATAGCTTCAAAATAAAACTCGTTTGTTTCTTTCTCTATTTGTCACGGGCTTTTTTACAGCGAGACTGAAATCCAATTAAAGTTCTTTACATGCATGTAAAAAAACTAGGCTAGGACAGCCAAGGTAACACGATCCGGCGATGTCTTGAATCGAAACTGAAAACCTATTCGGACACACCTCGTCGTGATCGTTCCTAGGAATAATAGGACTAATGCTATCTTCTTGTGGTTGTAGCTGCTGATTGGGAGATGAGGAGGTTCGGAAGGCTGAGGAGATGCCTCCTGCTTGGACTCCGGCAGAGTGGAACCGAACGACCACGACCGTATCCGGTGCATCCCGGCAAAGGCGGCGGCGGAGAAGCCAACCGCGACCTCCTCCGGTAGAATTCTGCGCAGATCAACGGTTGCATTGGCCTGGTACAGGGCGCCGTCGATGAGTAGAGCAGCAGCCAGCGTCCTGGAGTCGTTGTGGTATTTCACGGTGGCCTCCATGACACTGGACGTCGTGAGGTTCTTGCCGGGCCATGTCGCCGTCGTGTGCGCGGGCGCCGTGGAGTTGCTGGAGCTGATGTCGATGCCGACATGGTTGAGGAAAGCGTCAAACCCTACCGTCACGATGGCCAGGCCGGCGCCGGCGCTGCTGCTGCTGCTGCACGGGACGTCCACGGAAGGGAGGTGGCCGAGGAAGAAGGCCATCCTATTCCTATCGCCTGGCTGCTGCGGCGGGCTGTCCTTGTCCTTGTCTGGGGTGATCTGGAATGAGAAGGCGGTGGCGAAGCTAGCCGCCTCGCCGGTGGCGCCGTTCCACAGCGGCACTTTGTACCGGTACAACGCCCGGCTATTCTTCGACAGTTCGAGCGCTGGTGGGCTGATGAGTACGTCGCCGGAGGCAATGATCGACGAGCCTGCACCGGCGTCGGAGAAGTCGAGGCTGAAGGAGAGCGAGAAGGCCCCGCGCGGAGCGAGGTAGAGGCATAGCAACGAAGCGAGGACTAGGGTGGCGGTCGGACGACGGCGGCGAGAGCCCATTGCTTGGCCGTGGTGCTTGGGAGAGAGGAACCATGAGGAGCATCATGAAATAGGGAACGGGATTTAGTGGCGGAGTAGTTAGTTGTCATGGTCAAATTTAGAGCATAAATGGTGAACACGAAAGGAACTAGAGAGCCCACGGATTGATGGCATTGTCGTTGAAATTTTCTAGATAAGGCCATTAGATTACACAGGATCTAGTCACTATCATACTATTAGAGTCAATTACACCACAAGTGTCTAAACTTGGCAAAAAAATTCACTTTGATGCTGAAACTTGTGGTGTACAGATATGTGGTGACAGAACTTGGCTTCGTCAGAATCAGGTTTGCATACATACTGAACGCTGACGAGGCGTGCCAGCGAGGCGCGGGGCCCTTTGTCAGTGGCTGGAAGGCGCGGGCAGAGGCGTGTGGCCTGTCTATTTGCGGCGAACCCCCTGAATGTTTTATTTTTGACACAAAAAAGACCCTGCAGAGCACAACGCTAATTGAAGATTGCTAAATGTGCCAAGAAGCGATACTGTGCGTTTTTAGTTCGTTTCCTCCCAACATCCTACTGGTAACATGCGTCATTCTTGCACTAACAGATCTTTGGTTCGAATCCCAGATCCCTCAATTATTTTGTGTATGCAGTTTTGGCAACAAAAAAATCAGTTGTGCTCACTATAAATTCAGAGAAAAGCATAGGCATCAGTTTCAGAGAAGATATTGCAACATGGAGGGCTACTGGCTGTGTTGGTGATCTCTGCCAACTTGTTTTTCCTCTTCTTTGGTGTTTTTTGCTTGCCGCTTGTGGCTGGGCTTCGCCTCTGCTTATTCAGTGTGTATACAGAGTTTAAATCTGACTGCAGTTCTAGATCGCCTAGACTGTCTAGGCTAGCTGTAATCTCCCCTTTTTTCTATCTAATAAAAGATCGGCCTATGGCCCTTCAACAGTTTTTGACAGCATAATTTCAGTCAGTACAAATTCAGAAAATGCAATTTGTGTATGCAGTTTTTGATAGCAAAAATTCAGTTTTACTCAGTATAATTTCAGAGAAAGCATAAGCTTAATTTTGTTCCAGAGATTGCACATACAGTTTTTGATAGCAAAACTTCAGAAAATGCATTTTTGTCAATAACACAGGAAACAAAAAACATCGAAAAATTTGCTCACTATAAATTCAGAGAAAAAGCATAGGCATCAGTTTGTTCTGGAGATGTTATATACAGTTTTTGACAGCAAAATTTCAGTCAGTAGAAATGCAGAAAATGCAATTTGTGTATGCTGTTTTTGACAACAAAAATTCAATTGTACTCAGTACAATTTCAGAGAAAAGCATAATTAAGCATAATTTTGTTCGGGAGATTGCGCATATAGTTTTTGATAGCAAAAATTCAGAAAATGCATTTTTGTCAGTAACATGGAAACAAAAAACATCAGTTTTTGACAGGAGAATTTCAAACTTGATAGCAGCAGAACATTATTTTGTCCAACCTCAGGTTACTTCATACAAGTCTAATTAAATAGAGCAGCAAAACACATGTTCAGATCCTCACATTACAGCATAAATAAAAGGGAAATTAGTCTTATAACATGTCTTATAACATGAACTAATTCACTTTGCATTGTGATCTATAAGGTTTGGAAATCATCAACCCACTCCTCTTCTGGTGCATTTTGTGTGACTGGCTCCTCTTCTGCTTGCACATAAGAACTTTCTGAATTTGGTCCAAACATAAGGTTCCACAACCCAACACCTGGTCTGGTATATTCTTCCCCTGCTCCTCTTCGAGCTGCTTGGTTGGTTGCTCCTCTGCCTGCTCTGCTAGCTGATCCTCTAGCTCCCCTTCCACCTCTATTGTGTGTTGTTCCAGAACCCCTTCCTCCCCTAGTAGCTGCTCCACCAGCTTCTCTACCTCCCCTGCCAGCTGCTCCACCAGCTCCTTACCTCCCCTACCAGCTGCTCCACCAGCTCCAGCGGCTCTTCTCTTTCTTCCTCTTGAAATCGCAGCAACTTGGTTGCTTGACTGTGGTACATCTTCTAGCTAGTATGTCTTCAGTGACTCCTCTTCTTCTAACCCTACCACTTGACATAGCAGTTGTAACCCTGGGAGGGGTATTTCATTTCTTGCTTGTGCAACAAATGTTGATTCTGGATCCATGTGTGCATGGACTGTGTGTGGCACTATGTTCTAAACAAAGTAGAAATGACATGTTAGTGTATGTTGCCAAGTGTACAATGTAGAAGCAAAGCGAGTTCATCAACATGTTTCAACTTACAGAAATGATTGTAGGATCATCATACGCCTCTTCTTCATCGTGTGCAATATTTGTAGGTTGAGGTGCATCTCCGTTGGTCTCCTCCCACTTCTTATGGCCTTTCTTGTTGTGATATGCACTTCCACAAAGAGAGCAGTGCATGGTTACACCATGCTTTGTCAGCTTCTTCCCACCTTCTTTCATCAACTTCTCCTCTAGATCTTTCTTCCTGTTCCTCCTTGGTCTGCCCATTACCTTAGTGTACACAGGTGGATGTACATCAATGCCATGCATCTTAGTCCAATGCTCTTGGTCCCTCACCGGCTTTACATTGAAAGCATATGCCTTTTTGTATGTCCCTACTGAGTAGCACTCATGCACCAAGCTTGCAGGATCAATTCTCTCATTTCTAGCACAAGCAATAGCATGGTGACAAGGAATGCCGGATAGGTCCCATCTTTTGCAGTCACACGTTTCCATTTCCAAGTCCACTATGTACGAGTGGTTCATTGACACAACCTTGAACACGTTCTGACCAGCTCCAAAGACCATGCAGTTTGCAGTCCAATCAGTGTACTTGTCCATCTTTTTCTGAATTTTTGGGGCATGTGTTTCCATGTCTTAGGGCATGTGTGCTGATCACAGTATTTCTTGATCACAAAGCTACTTTTCCTGTTATCCATCCCTGCTTTCAAGTACCATGGGCAATTATCAATGCATACTGCTTCTACTGTAGTTGATGTGTTTCTTGTCTTTTTTATTGCAACTCTATTTCCAGTGCTATAAGAGGTAATAGCATGCCTCAACTCCTCAACAGTACCAAACACCATACCTAATCTGAATACAGGGGCATTCAAATCAGTTTCTGGATTGAAAGCCTTGAAGTTGTACTTGAGTTTGCCCCTCTCTTCTTTGGATAACATTATGGTTGGATCATCTAGAGCATCTTCTGCTAGCTCTGTTTCATAGTCACATGTATAAACCTTTTCCCTGTGATCATCCACCTCTTTGTCAACATGTTCCTCAAACAGATCATCGTCCCCATCCATTATATCATAATCACAATGATCAAACCAATCAACTTCATAGTCAATGTGCTCTGCAGGGTCTTTTTCGTGTAAAAAATAAAACATTCAGGGGGTTCGCCGCAAATAGACATGCCACACGCCTCTGCCCGCGCCTTCCAGCCACTGACAAAGGGCCCCGCGCCTCGCTGGCACGCCTCGTCAGCGCTCAGTACATTTGCAAACCCGATTCTGATCGTACATGCACGACGAAGCCAAGTTCTGTCACCACATATCTGTACGCCACAAGTTTCAGCACCAAAGTGAATTTTCTTGCCAAATTTAGACACTTGTGGTCCTTATTATCACCATACCGGTTGTCTTTGTGCTTTATTTTGCTCCGTTTGCGAGCTGTAAGACCTTTGTGATGACTCTTTCTGGATTTTTAATAAAAAGGCCGCATGCATCATCATGATGCAGAGGCCGCGGGTATACCTCCATTTCCAAAAAAATACTGTTTTACTTTACTGTTTAATAATCCCAACTGAACCAAGTTTAAGAACGACGAGTCAGCTGCCTGTAGTTGACCTTAATTGGTAGTCAGAAAAGCTACCAGCAAGATGCCTCTCATGATTTAGAGTTTTGACAAATCAGTTTTATGAACCAAGTTTAGTAACGTGTAGATGAGTACTACTCCGTATTTCTTTAGAGTGTACACCGGCTGAGCTTCTTGGTTGGCGGGACGTCCGAGCACTGTTTGCACGTGAAGAGAAAATTATATGCATGTACTCTGACTGCACATACTGTAGGAGGCTGGATATGTCGTATCTGCGAGCGTGCTAGAGTTACTTGTATTACTGTACATGTAGGCCTGCAAATCAAAATGGCATGTCAGCCTAGGTACGGATCGCGAGGCAAGACAGGTACAACCAACGGACAGGATAGTAGGGTGTACCTACACCCGAGAGTAGAAAAGCCACTCTTTCAACCTCTTTCCTCCCTCAACCGGGCGGACCTTCTGCCAGGATGAACCAGAAGCCGTGTGCCATGAAGGTACTATAGATGCTCCAGGCGGCAAATGGGTTGTGAGCTCATTCCTTGTGCGCGTATGTAGAAGGAGCACGGCCACCGGATGGGACGACGCACCGGCCAGGTTACTCTCAAGGTCCAAGAGGGAATGACTGGATCGTGGCGGATGGATTCGGAGGTAATAAATTCATGTACATGTGCTTCATGTACGTAATAAATTCAGAGGTAATAGTCGATGAATGAGCCATCCAGTACACAATGGAGTGCCCAAATTTGGGGCCAGCAAAAGGGACTATGCAACCATATGCACATAGCGAACAAAACTTAGAACATACAAATAAAGCAGAGAGGGGTACATCAAGATTTCTTGGACTCAATACCAAGGTTAGATGAGGATGGTGTCTGCGGAAGATGGGGGTCGAGGGGGCAAATCCAGTTGTCTTACTTACGTGATGGCTTCGTTCCTCAACCGGGCGGACCCTCCGCCACGATGAACCAGAAGCCGTGTGCCATGAAGGTACTATAGATGCTCCAGGCGGCAAATGGGTTGTGAGCTCATTCCTTTGTGTGCGCCAGGTTACTCTCAAGGTCCAAGGGGGAATGACTGGATCGTGGCGGATGGATTCGGAGTGAGAGCTCAGGGATGGAGGTGATCCGGGAGCACGCTATGGAGACGGGGACGAGGGACGCCTGGCGTGGGTTTAGGGCAGGTGCGATTATTACGGGAGTGATTATGGGTGAATAGGTGGCGAGAAAATCTCCCAGATTTGGAAACATATCTACGAGGGTGATGCGTCATAAGTGCTCACAAATTATTCAAATCTCACCCTCCCAAGTTGACATCAATGATTAATGCTCATGACATGCCAAAAGCCTTGATCCACACAATTCAGTATGCCGAGGGTGATGTATAGGTTCAAAATAAAACTCGTTTGTTTCTTTCTCTATTTCTCACGGGCTTTTTTACAGCGAGACTGAAATCCAATTAAAGTTCTTTGCATGCATGTAAAAAAACTAGGCTAGGACAGCCAAGGTAACACGATTCGGTGATGTCTTGAATCGAAACTGAAATCCTATTCGGACACACCTCGCCGTGATCGTTCCTAGGAATAATAGGACTAATGCTATCTTCTTGTGGTTGTAGCTGCTGATTGGGAGATGAGGAGGTTCAGCAGGCTGAGGAGATGCCTCCTGCTTGGACTCCGGCAGAGTGGAACCGAACGACCACGACCGTATCTGGTGCATCCCGGCAAAGGCGGCGGCGGAGAAGCCAACCGCGACCTCCTCCGGTAGAATTCTGCTGAGATCAACGGTTGCATTGGCCTGGTACAGGGCACCATCGATGAGGAGAGCAACAGCCAGCGTCCTGGAGTCGTTGTGGTATTTCACGGTGGCCTCCATGACACTGGACGTCGTGAGGTTCTTGCCGGGCCATGTCGCCGTCGTGTGCGCGGGCGCCGTGGAGTTGACGGAGCTGATGTCGATGCCGACATGGTTGAGGAAGGCGTCAAACCCTACCGTCACGATGGCCGGGCCTCCGCCGGCGCTGCTGCGCGGGACGTCCACGGAAGGGTGGTGGCCGAGGAAGAAGGCCATCCTACCGCCTGGCTGCTGCGGCGGGCTGTCCTTGTCCTTGTCTGGGGTGATCCGGAAAGAGAAGGCGGTGGCGAAGCTAGCCACCTCGCCGGCGGCACCGTTCCACAGCGGCACTTTGTACCGGTACGACGCCCGGCTGTTTTTCATCAGCTGGAGCGCCGGTGGACTGACGAGTGCGTCGCCAGCCACGACGATCGACGAACCGGCGCCGGCGTCGGAGTAGTCGAGGCTGAAGGAGAGCGAGAAGGCCCCGCGCGGCGCGAGGTAGAGGCATAGCAACGACGCGAGGACCAAGGTGGTGGTCGAACGACGGCTAGAGCCCATTGCTTGGCCGTGGTGCTTGGGAGGGAGGAACCATGAGGAGCATCATGAAATAGGGAAAGGGATTTAGTGGCGGAGTAGTTAGTTGTCATGGTCAAATTTAGAGCACAAATAGTGAGCACGAAAGGAACTAGAGAGCCCACGGATGATGGTGTTGTCGTTGAAATTTTCTAGATAAGGCCATTAGATTACACAGGATCAAGTCGCCATCGTACTATCATATAAGTAAAGTCTAATGGTCGTTCAACAAAGCGGTTGACACACTTGACTTTTTTCTTATTCTTATCTTTTTTTATTTACTCATCAAGTTTTGCTTTCCTTGTTACATACCGAATATAAGAGGACACAAGCAGGTCGAACAAGTTCACAGCCATTCATTCAGTCTTCAGAAGCAACGTATGTGAGGCTCACAGCTAACATACAACTAATACTCTAGGTCACAGCCACAACTTGCTACGGGGCAACAGCTACAAGGTATTACAATGTACTCCCTCCGTCCCAAAATTCTTGTCTTAGATTTGTCTAAATACGGATGTATCAAGTCACGTTTTAGTATTAGATAGATTCATATCTAGTCAAATATAAGACAAGAATTTTGGGATGGAGGGTGTACTACTAAGCAAACTAGAAGAACGCCCGTGCGTTGCAACGGGGCCACATTAACTTTAAGAGTTCAATATTACGACATTGGCGACCTTTTTTACCATCAAATCCTCACACACACAGACACACACTCTCCCTCCGTCTTCCTCACTCTCTATCCCCCTCTCCCTCTCTCTCTAACACACACACATATCCATCTTTTTGGGTACGGAATCATAATCCATCTATTTCACACATACACGCTAGTGCATAACAATATGGATTATGTGTATTATATTTGCCACCAGAACTGAGGGAATTAATTTCATGTAAATCGACCAGCCACAGCTCCAAGAATACGCGGACGAGGTGGCTCGGGTCGGCGTCGGCGCCGTCCAGCGCGGGCCACGGGCCCGCTTCCAAGTGCACGTGCAATGCATATCTTCACAAATATTATAACCAGATGTGAGAAATCACATGCATAGAAAAGACATTCTGATAGCAATCCAAATACCATACTCAATTGAATACCTAACCTGGACAATACTCTTATTTCTATGCGCCAAAAAAAATTGGAATAGCAAAGCTAAGTATGCCTACATACGCTCAGATTATATATAAGAATCTTGCGTGAACAATTGCAACAAAGCACTAAGCAGCGATAAATTTAAATAAAAAATCCATTAACTATCCAGGCAACAGGCTTGTTACAACATAGAGAGATAGGAAAATGTCACCTTCAGTAATGTAGCGCAAAGGAGTGGAACGAAGCATGAATGAGCGGTTGTCTGTTCTTCTCCATGTACATGGATCAGCAGTAGAGGCCAAGTATATAAGTACTTGATCGAACTCCACACTCCACTCTTCGTGTACGGAGAGCCATGTCATCTTCTCGCCGCTGCAGCATGGGAGGACGGCTGGTTCACGTGACCCTCCAGCTGGGGGATCCATGGTGGCTGACCGTCGAGCTCGAGGCAGAGAAGTTGAGGGCAGTAGTGGCAAGATCCATGCCGGCCAACCGGGCGAAGAGGAGGTCGTCGGGGAGGGACACATCGGCAAGATCCGGTCACCACGCGACCTGAAGAGCAACAGTGATCTCCACAAACTGTAGGCCGACGGCGTGCTCCATCCCCTGCGATGGGGTGACCATGGCGGTGGCCACAGCTCCTCATGCTCACCTCGATCTTGGCGACACACCCTGAGTGTAGGAGGCAGCAACGACCTCGACGAAATCATGGCCTCCATCCCGGAACGCAATCATGTCGCTCTAAATAAATGGATTCAATCATGTGACTCTAATTACTTCGGATTGTTATGTGCACACTAAGCGGGGTGCAGTTAGGAAAGAAAATGTTCTCTAATTAAAGTGATTGAGTGATTTAAGGTAAGGTTAATTAATTTAGATTTGATTTTTAGTGATTGTTAGTAAAGTACGATGCGTCTTTAAAATCTTTTATTTTTTTCCTTAAAATATATTATTTGTTTCCTAAAGAAATTTGCAATAATGGAAGATATCGGTTGATTTGGATAAGTTAGTAAATTTAAATCCGTGATTGCGTGCACGTTTGGAAAGTGCTGATCTCCACAAGCTGTAGGCCGACGGCGTGCTCCATCCCCTGCGATGAGGTGACCATGGCGGTGGCCACAGCTCCTCATCCTCGCCTCGATCTCGGCGACACACCCTGAGTGTAGGAGGCAGCAACGACCTCGACGAAATCATGGCCTCCATCCCGGAACGCAATCATGTCGCTCTAAATAAATGGATTCAATCATGTGACTCTAATTACTTCGGATTGTTATGTGCACACTAAGCGAGGTGCAGTTAGGAAAGAAAATGTTTTCTAATCAAAGTGATTGATTGATTTAAGGTAAGGTTAATTAATTTAGATTTGATTTTTA
>NW_025230299.1:2954-15187 GCF_018294505.1 Triticum aestivum | reverse complement strand
AACACTCACCATTTTGCCCAATTCTGGTCCGTCTCATGGACTATTACTCACCGTTTTGGGGTCCCCGAGCGATTTCCACGATTCACGATCCCGGGGGTGCGTTTACGTGCCCGTCGTCAACACTCATAGTTCTGGCCAATTCTGACCCGTTTCGTGGACTATTACTCACCTTTTTGGGGTCCCGAAGCGATTTCCATAGTTGTTGAACCCAAAGATGCACTTACGTGTCGTTCATCAACACTCGCAGTTTTGGCCGATTCTGGCCCGTTTTGTGGACTATTACTCGCTGTTTCGGGTCCCGGAGGGATTTCCACGATTGATGAACCCCTGGTGCGTTTATGTTTCGGTCATCAACGATCGCGGTTTTTGTCGATTCTGTCCCTTTCGTGGACTATTACTCACCGTTTTGGGGTCCTAAAGCGATTTCCATTGTTGTCGAACCCCAAGGCGTGCTTACGTGTTTGTCGTCAAGTCTCGCAGTTTTGGTCGATTCTGGCCCGTTTCTTGGACTATTACTCAGTTTTGGGGTCCCGAAGTGATTTCCACGATTGACGAACCCCGGGGGTGCGTTTATGTGTCGGTCATCAACACTCACAATTTTGGTTAATTCTGGCCGTCTCGTGGACTATTACTCGCTGTTTTGGGGTCCCGGAGAGATTTCCACGATTGACGAACCTCTGGGTGCGTTTACGTGTCGGTCATCAACACTCGCAGGTTTTGTTGATTCCGACCCGTTTCGTGGACTATTACTCACCGTTTTGGGGTCCCAAAGAGATTTCCATTTTTGTCGAACCCCAAGGTGTGCTTGCGTGTTGGTCGTCAAGACTCGCAGTTTTGGCCGATTTTGGCCCGTTTTTGAACTATTACACAGTTTTGGCATCCCGAAGTGATTTCCACGATTGACAAACCCTACGGTGCGCTTACTTGTCGGTCATCAAGAATCGCAGTTTTGGCCGATTCTGGTCCGTTTGGTGCACTATTATTCACCGTTTTGGGGTCCTAGAGCGATTTACACGATTTTCGATCCCCGGGGTGCGTTTATGTGTCGGTTATCAACACTCACCATTTTGCCCAATTCTGGTCCGTCTCATGGACTATTACTCACCGTTTTGGGGTCCCCGAGCGATTTCCACGATTCACGATCCCGGGGGTGCGTTTACGTGCCCGTCGTCAACACTCATAGTTCTGGCCAATTCTGACCCGTTTCGTGGACTATTACTCACCTTTTTGGGGTCCCGAAGCGATTTCCATAGTTGTTGAACCCAAAGATGCACTTACGTGTCGTTCATCAACACTCGCAGTTTTGGCCGATTCTGGCCCGTTTTGTGGACTATTACTCGTTGTTTCGGGTCCCGGAGGGATTTCCACGATTGACGAACCCCTGGTGCGTTTATGTTTCGGTCATCAACGATCGCGGTTTTTGTCGATTCTGTCCCTTTCGTGGACTATTACTCACCGTTTTGGGGTCCTAAAGCGATTTCCATTGCTGTCGAACCCCAAGGTGTGCTTACGTGTTGGCCGTCAAGTCTCGCAGTTTTGGTCGATTCTGGCCCGTTTCTTGGACTATTACTCAGTTTTGGGGTCCCGAAGTGATTTCCACGATTGACGAACCCCGGGGGTGCGTTTATGTGTCGGTCATCAACACTCACAATTTTGGTTAATTCTGGCCGTCTCGTGGACTATTACTCGCTGTTTTGGGGTCCCGGAGAGATTTCCACGATTGACGAACCTCTGGGTGCGTTTATGTGTCGGTCATCAACACTCGCAGGTTTTGTTGATTCCGACCCGTTTCGTGGACTATTACTCACCGTTTTGGGGTCCCAAAGAGATTTCCATTTTTGTCGAACCCCAAGGTGTGCTTGCGTGTTGGTCGTCAAGACTCGCAGTTTTGGCCGATTTTGGCCCGTTTTTGAACTATTACACAGTTTTGGCATCCCGAAGTGATTTCCACAATTGACAAACCCTACGGTGCGCTTACTTGTCGGTCATCAACAATCGCAGTTTTGGCCGATTCTGGTCCGTTTGGTGCACTATTATTCACCGTTTTGGGGTCCTAGAGCGATTTACACGATTTGCGATCCCCGGGGTGCGTTTATGTGTCGGTTATCAACACTCACCATTTTGCCCAATTCTGGTCCGTCTCATGGACTATTACTCACCGTTTTGGGGTCCCCGAGCGATTTCCACGATTCACGATCCCGGGGGTGCGTTTACGTGCCCGTCGTCAACACTCATAGTTCTGGCCAATTCTGACCCGTTTCGTGGACTATTACTCACCTTTTTGGGGTCCCGAAGCGATTTCCATAGTTGTTGAACCCAAAGATGCACTTACGTGTCGTTCATCAACACTCGCAGTTTTGGCCGATTCTGGCCCGTTTTGTGGACTATTACTCGCTGTTTCGGGTCCCGGAGGGATTTCCACGATTGACGAACCCCTGGTGCGTTTATGTTTCGGTCATCAACGATCGCGGTTTTTGTCGATTTTGTCCCTTTCGTGGACTATTACTCACCGTTTTGGGGTCCTAAAGCGATTTCCATTGCTGTCGAACCCCAAGGTGTGCTTACGTGTTGGTCGTCAAGTCTCGCAGTTTTGGTCGATTCTGGCCCGTTTCTTGGACTATTACTCAGTTTTGGGGTCCCGAAGTGATTTCCACGATTGACGAACCCCGGGGGTGCGTTTATGTGTCGGTCATCAACACTCACAATTTTGGTTAATTCTGGCCGTCTCGTGGACTATTACTCGCTGTTTTGGGGTCCCGGAGAGATTTCCACGATTGACGAACCTCTGGGTGCGTTTATGTGTCGGTCATCAACACTCGCAGGTTTTGTTGATTCCGACCCGTTTCGTGGACTATTACTCACCGTTTTGGGGTCCCAAAGAGATTTCCATTTTTGTCGAACCCCAAGGTGTGCTTGCGTGTTGGTCGTCAAGACTCGCAGTTTTGGCCGATTTTGGCCCGCTTTTGAACTATTACACAGTTTTGGCATCCCGAAGTGATTTCCACAATTGACAAACCCTACGGTGCGCTTACTTGTCGGTCATCAACAATCACTGTTTTGGCCGATTCTGGTCCGTTTGGTGCACTATTATTCACCGTTTTGGGGTCCTAGAGCGATTTACACGATTTGCGATCCCCGGGGTGCGTTTATGTGTCGGTTATCAACACTCACCATTTTGCCCAATTCTGGTCCGTCTCATGGACTATTACTCACCGTTTTGGGGTCCCCGAGCGATTTCCACGATTCACGATCCCGGGGGTGCGTTTACGTGCCCGTCGTCAACACTCATAGTTCTGGCCAATTCTGACCCATTTCGTGGACTATTACTCACCTTTTTGGGGTCCCGAAGCGATTTCCATAGTTGTTGAACCCAAAGATGCACTTACGTGTCGTTCATCAACACTCGCAGTTTTGGCCGATTCTGGCCCGTTTTGTGGACTATTACTCGCTGTTTCGGGTCCCGGAGGGATTTCCACGATTGATGAACCCCTGGTGCGTTTATGTTTCGGTCATCAACGATCGCGGTTTTTGTCGATTCTGTCCCTTTCGTGGACTATTACTCACCGTTCTGGGGTCCTAAAGCGATTTCCATTGCTGTCGAACCCCAAGGTGTGCTTACGTGTTGGTCGTCAAGTCTCGCAGTTTTGGTCGATTCTGGCCCGTTTCTTGGACTATTACTCAGTTTTGGGGTCCCGAAGTGATTTCCACGATTGACGAACCCCGGGGGTGCGTTTATGTGTCGGTCATCAACACTCACAATTTTGGTTAATTCTGGCCGTCTCGTGGACTATTACTCGCTGTTTTGGGGTCCCGGAGAGATTTCCACGATTGACGAACCTCTGGGTGCGTTTATGTGTCGGTCATCAACACTCGCAGGTTTTGTTGATTCCGACCCGTTTCGTGGACTATTACTCACCGTTTTGGGGTCCCAAAGAGATTTCCATTTTTGTCGAACCCCAAGGTGTGCTTGCGTGTTGGTCGTCAAGACTCGCAGTTTTGGCCGATTTTGGCCCGTTTTTGAACTATTACACAGTTTTGGCATCCCGAAGTGATTTCCACGATTGACAAACCCTACGGTGCGCTTACGTGTCGGTCATCAACAATCGCAGTTTTGGCCGATTCTGGTCCGTTTGGTGCACTATTACTCACCGTTTTGGGGTCCTAGAGCGATTTACATGATTTGCGATCCCCGGGGTGCGTTTATGTGTCGGTTATCAACACTCACCATTTTGCCCAATTCTGGTCCGTCTCGTGGACTATTACTCACCGTTTTGGGGTCCCAGAGCGATTTCCACGATTCACGATCCCGGGGGTGCGTTTACGTGCCCGTCGTCAACACTCATAGTTCTGGCCAATTCTGACCCGTTTCGTGGACTATCACTCACCTTTTTGGGGTCCCGAAGCGATTTCCATAGTTGTTGAACCCAAAGATGCACTTACGTGTCATTCATCAACACTCGCAATTTTGGCCGATTCTCGCCCGTTTTGCGGACTATTACTCGCAGTTTCGGGTCCCGGAGGGATTTCCACGATTGACGAACCCCTGGTGCATTTATGTTTCGGTCATCAACAATCGCGGTTTTTGTCGATTATGTCCCTTTCGTGGACTATTACTCACCGTTTTAGGGTCCTAAAGCGATTTCCATTGTTGTCGAACCCCAAGGTGTGCTTTCGTGTTGGTTGTCAAGTCTCGCAGTTTTGGCCGATTCTGGCCCGTTTCTTGGATTATTACTCAGTTTTGGGGTCCCGATGTGATTTCCACGATTGATGAACCCCGGGGGTGCGTTTATGTGTCGGTCATCAACACTCACAATTTTGGCCAATTCTGGCCGTCTCGTGGACTATTACTCACTGTTTTGGGGTCCCGGAGTGATTTCCACGATTGACGAACCTCTGGGTGCGTTTACGTGTCGGTCATCAACACTCGCAGGTTTTGTTGATTCCGACCCGTTTCGTGGACTATTACTCACCGTTTTGGGGTCCCAAAGAGATTTCCATTTTTGTCGAACCCCAAGGTGTGCTTGCGTGTTGGTCGTCAAGACTCGCAGTTTTGGCCGATTTTGGCCCGTTTTTGAACTATTACACAGTTTTGGCATCCCGAAGTGATTTCCATGATTGACAAACCCTACGGTGCGCTTACTTGTCGGTCATCAACAATCGCAGTTTTGGCCGATTCTGGTCCGTTTGGTGCACTATTATTCACCGTTTTGGGGTCCTAGAGCGATTTACACGATTTGCGATCCCCGGGGTGCGTTTATGTGTCGGTTATCAACACTCACCATTTTGCCCAATTCTGGTCCGTCTCATGGACTATTACTCACCGTTTTGGGGTCCCCGAGCGATTTCCACGATTCACGATCCCGGGGGTGCGTTTACGTGCCCGTCGTCAACACTCATAGTTCTGGCCAATTCTGACCCGTTTCGTGGACTATTACTCACCTTTTTGGGGTCCCGAAGCGATTTCCATAGTTGTTGAACCCAAAGATGCACTTACGTGTCGTTCATCAACACTCGCAGTTTTGGCCGATTCTGGCCCGTTTTGTGGACTATTACTCGCTGTTTCGGGTCCCGGAGGGATTTCCACGATTGACGAACCCCTGGTGCGTTTATGTTTCGGTGATCAACAATCGCGGTTTTTGTTGATTCTGTCCCTTTCGTGGACTATTACTCACCGTTTTGGGGTCCTAAAGCGATTTCCATTGCTGTCGAACCCCAAGGTGTGCTTACGTGTTGGTCGTCAAGTCTCGCAGTTTTGGCCGATTCTGGCCCGTTTCTTGGACTATTACTCAGTTTTGGGGTCCCGAAGTGATTTCCACGATTGACGAACCCCGGGGGTGCGTTTATGTGTCGGTCATCAACACTCACAATTTTGGTTAATTCTGGCCGTCTCGTGGACTATTACTCGCTGTTTTGGGGTCCCGGAGAGATTTCCACGATTGACGAACCTCTGGGTGCGTTTACGTGTCGGTCATCAACACTCGTAGGTTTTGTTGATTCCGGCCCGTTTCGTGGACTATTACTCACCGTTTTGGGGTCCCAAAGAGATTTCCATTTTTGTCGAACCCCGAGGTGTGCTTGCGTGTTGGTCGTCAAGACTCGCAGTTTTGGCCGATTTTGGCCCGCTTTTGAACTATTACACAGTTTTGGCATCCCGAAGTGATTTCCACGATTGACAAACCCTACGGTGCGCTTACTTGTCGGTCATCAACAATCACAGTTTTGGCCGATTCTGGTCCGTTTGGTACACTATTATTCACCGTTTTGGGGTCCTAGAGCGATTTACACGATTTGCGATCCCCGGGGTGCGTTTATGTGTCGGTTATGAACACTCACCATTTTGCCCAATTCTGGTCCGTCTCGTGGACTATTACTCACCGTTTTGGGGTCCCAGAGCGATTTCCACGATTCACGATCCCGGGGGTGTGTTTACGTGCCCGTCGTCAACACTCATAGTTCTGGCCAATTCTGACCCGTTTCGTGGACTATTACTCACCTTTTTGGGGTCCCGAAGCGATTTCCATAGTTGTTGAACCCAAAGATGCACTTACGTGTCGTTCATCAACACTCGCAGTTTTGGCCGATTCTGGCCCGTTTTGTGGACTATTACTCGCTGTTTCGGGTCCCGGAGGGATTTCCACGATTGACGAACCCCTGGTGCGTTTATGTTTCAGTCATCAACGATCGCGGTTTTTGTTGATTCTGTCCCTTTCGTGGACTATTACTCACCGTTTTGGGGTCCTAAAGCGATTTCCATTGCTGTCGAACCCCAAGGTGTGCTTACGTGTTGGTCGTCAAGTCTCGCAGTTTTGGCCGATTCTGGCCCTTTTCTTGGACTATTACTCAGTTTTGGGGTCCCGAAGTGATTTCCACGATTGACGAACCCCGGGGGTGCGTTTATGTGTCGGTCATCAACACTCACAATTTTGGTTAATTCTGGCCGTCTCGTGGACTATTACTCGCTGTTTTGGGGTCCCGGAGAGATTTCCACGATTGACGAACCTCTGGGTGCGTTTACGTGTCGGTCATCAACACTCGCAGGTTTTGTTGATTCCGACCCATTTCGTGGACTATTACTCACCGTTTTGGGGTCCCAAAGAGATTTCCATTTTTGTCGAACTCCAAGGTGTGCTTGCGTGTTGGTCGTCAAGACTCGCAGTTTTGGCCGATTTTGGCCCGTTTTTGAACTATTACACAGTTTTGGCATCCCGAAGTGATTTCCACGATTGACAAACCCTACGGTGCGCTTACTTGTCGGTCATCAACAATCGCAGTTTTGGCCGATTCTGGTCCGTTTGGTGCGCTATTATTCACCGTTTTGGGGTCCTAGAGCGATTTACACGATTTGCGATCCCCGGGGTGCGTTTATGTGTCGGTTATCAACACTCACCATTTTGCCCAATTCTGGTCCGTCTCATGGACTATTACTCACCGTTTTGGGGTCCCAGAGCGATTTCCACGATTCACGATCGCGGGGGTGCGTTTACGTGCCCGTCGTCAACACTCATAGTTCTGGCCAATTCTGACCCATTTCGTGGACTATTACTCACCTTTTTGGGGTCCCGAAGCGATTTCCATAGTTGTTGAACCCAAAGATGCACTTACGTGTCGTTCATCAACACTCGCAGTTTTGGCCGATTCTGGCCCGTTTTGTGGACTATAACTCGCTGTTTCGGGTCCCGGAGGGATTTCCACGATTGACGAACCCCTGGTGCGTTTATGTTCCGGTCATCAACAATCGCGGTTTTTGTCGATTCTGTCCCTTTCGTGGACTACTACTCACCGTTTTCGGGTCCTAAAGCGATTTCCATTGTTGTCGAACCCAAAGATGCACTTACGTGTCGTTCGTCAACACTCGCAGTTTTGGCCGATTCTGGCCCGTTTTGTGGACTATAACTCGCTGTTTCGGGTCCCGGAGGGATTTCCACGATTGACGAACCCCTGGTGCGTTTATGTTCCGGTCATCAACAATCGCGGTTTTCTTTGATTCTGTCCCTTTCGTGGACTACTACTCACCGTTTTCGGGTCCTAAAGCGATTTCCATTGCTGTCGAACCCCAATGTGTGCTTACGTGTTGGTCGCCAAGTCTCACAGTTTTGGCCGATTCTGGCCCGTTTCTTGGACTATTACTCAGTTTTGGGGTCCCGAAGTGATTTCCACGATTGACGAACCCCGGGGGTGCGTTTATGTGTCGGTCATCAACACTCACAATTTTGGTTAATTCTGGCCGTCTCGTGGACTATTACTCGCTGTTTTGGGGTCCCGGAGAGATTTCCACGATTGACGAACCTCTGGGTGCGTTTACGTGTCGGTCATCAACACTCGCAGGTTTTGTTGATTCCGACCCATTTCGTGGACTATTACTCACCATTTTGGGGTCCCAAAGAGATTTCCATTTTTGTCGAACCCCAAGGTGTGCTTGCGTGTTGGTCGTCAAGACTCCCAGTTTTGGCCGATTGTGGCCCGTTTTTGAACTATTACACAGTTTTGGCATCCCGAAGTGATTTCCACGATTGACAAACCCTACGGTGCGCTTACTTGTCGGTCATCAACAATCGCAGTTTTGGCCGATTCTGGTCCGTTTGGTGCGCTATTATTCACCGTTTTGGGGTCCTAGAGCGATTTACACGATTTGCGATCCCCGGGGTGCGTTTATGTGTCGGTTATCAACACTCACCATTTTGCCCAATTCTGGTCCGTCTCATGGACTATTACTCACCGTTTTGGGGTCCCAGAGCGATTTCCACGATTCACGATCCCGGGGGTGCGTTTACGTGCCCGTCGTCAACACTCATAGTTCTGGCCAATTCTGACCCGTTTCGTGGACTATTACTCACCTTTTTGGGGTCCCGAAGCGATTTCCATAGTTGTTGAACCCAAAGATGCACTTACGTGTCGTTCATCAACACTCGCAGTTTTGGCCGATTCTGGCCCGTTTTGTGGACTATTACTCGCTGTTTCGGGTCCCGGAGGGATTTCCACGATTGACGAACCCCTGGTGCGTTTATGTTTCGGTGATCAACAATCGCGGTTTTTGTTGATTCTGTCCCTTTCGTGGACTATTACTCACCGTTTTGGGGTCCTAAAGCGATTTCCATTGCTGTCGAACCCCAAGGTGTGCTTACGTGTTGGTCGTCAAGTCTCGCAGTTTTGGCCGATTCTGGCCCGTTTCTTGGACTATTACTCAGTTTTGGGGTCCCGAAGTGATTTCCACGATTGACGAACCCCGGGGGTGCGTTTATGTGTCGGTCATCAACACTCACAATTTTGGTTAATTCTGGCCGTCTCGTGGACTATTACTCGCTGTTTTGGGGTCCCGGAGAGATTTCCACGATTGACGAACCTCTGGGTGCGTTTACGTGTCGGTCATCAACACTCGTAGGTGTTGTTGATTCCGGCCCGTTTCGTGGACTATTACTCACCGTTTTGGGGTCCCAAAGAGATTTCCATTTTTGTCGAACCCCGAGGTGTGCTTGCGTGTTGGTCGTCAAGACTCGCAGTTTTGGCCGATTTTGGCCCGCTTTTGAACTATTACACAGTTTTGGCATCCCGAAGTGATTTCCACGATTGACAAACCCTACGGTGCGCTTACTTGTCGGTCATCAACAATCACAGTTTTGGCCGATTCTGGTCCGTTTGGTGCACTATTATTCACCGTTTTGGGGTCCTAGAGCGATTTACACGATTTGCGATCCCCGGGGTGCGTTTATGTGTCGGTTATGAACACTCACCATTTTGCCCAATTCTGGTCCGTCTCGTGGACTATTACTCACCGTTTTGGGGTCCCAGAGCGATTTCCACGATTCACGATCCCGGGGGTGTGTTTACGTGCCCGTCGTCAACACTCATAGTTCTGGCCAATTCTGACCCGTTTCGTGGACTATTACTCACCTTTTTGGGGTCCCGAAGCGATTTCCATAGTTGTTGAACCCAAAGATGCACTTACGTGTCGTTCATCAACACTCGCAGTTTTGGCCGATTCTGGCCCGTTTTGTGGACTATTACTCGCTGTTTCAGAACCCGGAGGGATTTCCACGATTGACGAACCCCTGGTGCGTTTATGTTTCGGTGATCAACAATCGCGGTTTTTGTTGATTCTGTCCCTTTCGTGGACTATTACTCACCGTTTTGGGGTCCTAAAGCGATTTCCATTGCTGTCGAACCCCAAGGTGTGCTTACGTGTTGGTCGTCAAGTCTCGCAGTTTTGGCCGATTCTGGCCCGTTTCTTGGACTATTACTCAGTTTTGGGGTCCCGAAGTGATTTCCACGATTGACGAACCCCGGGGGTGCGTTTATGTGTCGGTCATCAACACTCACAATTTTGGTTAATTCTGGCCGTCTCGTGCACTATTACTCGCTGTTTTGGGGTCCCGAAGAGATTTCCACGATTGACGAACCTCTGGGTGCGTTTACGTGTCGGTCATCAACACTCGCAGGTGTTGTTGATTCCGACCCGTTTCGTGGACTATTACTCACCGTTTTGGGGTCCCAAAGAGATTTCCATTTTTGTCGAACCCCAAGGTGTGCTTGCGTGTTGGTCGTCAAGACTCGCAGTTTTGGCCGATTTTGGCCCGCTTTTGAACTATTACACAGTTTTGGCATCCCGAAGTGATTTCCACGATTGACAAACCCTACGGTGCGCTTACTTGTCGGTCATCAACAATCACAGTTTTGGCCGATTCTGGTCCGTTTGGTGCACTATTATTCACCGTTTTGGGGTCCTAGAGCGATTTACACGATTTGCGATCCCCGGGGTGCGTTTATGTGTCGGTTATGAACACTCACCATTTTGCCCAATTCTGGTCCGTCTCGTGGACTATTACTCACCGTTTTGGGGTCCCAGAGCGATTTCCACGATTCACGATCCCGGGGGTGTGTTTACGTGCCCGTCGTCAACACTCATAGTTCTGGCCAATTCTGACCCGTTTCGTGGACTATTACTCACCTTTTTGGGGTCCCGAAGCGATTTCCGTAGTTGTTGAACCCAAAGATGCACTTACGTGTCGTTCATCAACACTCGCAGTTTTGGCCGATTCTGGCCCGTTTTGTGGACTATTACTCGCTGTTTCGGGTCCCGGAGGGATTTCCACGATTGACGAACCCCTGGTGCGTTTATGTTTCGGTGATCAACAATCGCGGTTTTTGTTGATTCTGTCCCTTTCGTGGACTATTACTCACCGTTTTGGGGTCCTAAAGCGATTTCCATTGCTGTCGAACCCCAAGGTGTGCTTACGTGTTGGTCGTCAAGTCTCGCAGTTTTGGCCGATTCTGGCCCGTTTCTTGGACTATTACTCAGTTTTGGGGTCCCGAAGTGATTTCCACGATTGACGAACCCCGGGGGTGCGTTTATGTGTCGGTCATCAACACTCACAATTTTGGTTAATTCTGGCCGTCTCGTGGACTATTACTCGCTGTTTTGGGGTCCCGGAGAGATTTCCACGATTGACGAACCTCTGGGTGCGTTTACGTGTCGGTCATCAACACTCGTAGGTGTTGTTGATTCCGACCCGTTTCGTGGACTATTACTCACCGTTTTGGGGTCCCAAAGAGATTTCCATTTTTGTCGAACCCCAAGGTGTGCTTGCGTGTTGGTCGTCAAGACTCGCAGTTTTGGCCGATTTTGGCCCGCTTTTGAACTATTACACAGTTTTGGCATCCCGAAGTGATTTCCACGATTGACAAACCCTACGGTGCGCTTACTTGTCGGTCATCAACAATCACAGTTTTGGCCGATTTTGGTCCGTTTGGTGCACTATTATTCACCGTTTTGGGGTCCTAGAGCGATTTACACGATTTGCGATCCCCGGGGTGCGTTTATGTGTCGGTTATGAACACTCACCATTTTGCCCAATTCTGGTCCGTCTCGTGGACTATTACTCACCGTTTTGGGGTCCCAGAGCGATTTCCACGATTCACGATCCCGGGGGTGTGTTTACGTGCCCGTCGTCAACACTCATAGTTCTGGCCAATTCTGACCCGTTTCGTGGACTATTACTCACCTTTTTGGGGTCCCGAAGCGATTTCCATAGTTGTTGAACCCAAAGATGCACTTACGTGTCGTTCATCAACACTCGCAGTTTTGGCCGATTCTGGCCCGTTTTGTGGACTATTACTCGCAGTTTCGGGTCCCGGAGGGATTTCCACGATTGACGAACCCCTGGTGCGTTTATGTTTCGGTGATCAACAATCGCGGTTTTTGTTGATTCTGTCCCTTTCGTGGACTATTACTCACCGTT
>NW_025230299.1:0-1378 GCF_018294505.1 Triticum aestivum | reverse complement strand
TTTCCACGATTGACGAACCCCGGGGGTGCGTTTATGTGTCGGTCATCAACACTCACAATTTTGGTTAATTCTGGCCGTCTCGTGCACTATTACTCGCTGTTTTGGGGTCCCGGAGAGATTTCCACGATTGAAGAACCTCTGGGTGCGTTTACGTGTCGGTCATCAACACTCGCAGGTTTTGTTGATTCCGACCCGTTTCGTGGACTATTACTCACCGTTTTGGGGTCCCAAAGAGATTTCCATTTTTGTCGAACCCCAAGGTGTGCTTGCGTGTTGGTCGTCAAGACTCGCAGTTTTGGCCGATTTTGGCCCGTTTTTGAACTACTACACAGTTTTGGCATCCCGAAGTGATTTCCACGATTGACAAACCCTACGGTGCGCTTACTTGTCGGTCATCAACAATCGCAGTTTTGGCCGATTCTGGTCCGTTTGGTGCACTATTATTCACCGTTTTGGGGTCCTAGAGCGATTTACACGATTTGCGATCCCCGGGGTGCGTTTATGTGTCGGTTATGAACACTCACCATTTTGCCCAATTCTGGTCCGTCTCATGGACTATTACTCACTGTTTTGGGGTCCCAGAGCGATTTCCACGATTCACGATCCCGGGGGTGTGTTTACGTGCCCGTCGTCAACACTCATAGTTCTGGCCAATTCTGACCCGTTTCGTGGACTATTACTCACCTTTTTGGGGTCCCGAAGCGATTTCCATAGTTGTTGAACCCAAAGATGCACTTACGTGTCGTTCATCAACACTCGCAGTTTTGGCCGATTCTGGCCCGTTTTGTGGACTATTACTCGCTGTTTCGGGTCCCGGAGGGATTTCCACGATTGACGAACCCCTGGTGCGTTTATGTTTCGGTCATCAACAATCGCGGTTTTTGTCGATTCTGTCCTTTTCGTGGACTATTACTCACCGTTTTGGGGTCCTAAAGCGATTTCCATTGCTTTCGAACCCCAAGGTGTGCTTACGTGTTGGTCGTCAAGTCTCGCAGTTTTGGCCGATTCTGGCCCGTTTCTTGGACTATTACTCAGTTTTGGGGTCCCGAAGTGCTTTCCACGATTGACGAACCCCGGGGGTGCGTTTATGTGTCGGTCATCAACACTCACAATTTTGGTTAATTCTGGCCGTCTCGTGCACTATTACTCGCTGTTTTGGGGTCCCGGAGAGATTTCCACGATTGAAGAACCTCTGGGTGCGTTTACGTGTCGGTCATCAACACTCGCAGGTTTTGTTGATTCCGACCCGTTTCGTGGACTATTACTCACCGTTTTGGGGTCCCAAAGAGATTTCCATTTTTGTCGAACCCCAAGGTGTGCTTGCGTGTTGGTCGTCAAGACTCGCAGTTTTGGCCGATTTTGGCCCGTTTTTGAACTA
>NW_025230298.1:0-15187 GCF_018294505.1 Triticum aestivum | reverse complement strand
TGTCTGATTGTATTGTGTTATTGCTCGAGAGAGAGCTAAGTGTTTTTCTGGCTTCCGAATGAGTCGAACCCCCTCTACGTTGCGCATGGGCCTCCTTTTATATGCTCAAGGGGTCACCGTCAGGTGGCAACGCAGAGAAGGGTAAAAGCGTAAAAAGTGTTGCGGTTGGTACACCTACTTGCACAGTGTATCCTACCTAACCCTGACGGCAGGGGACAAAGGCATTAAATGCCCATCTGCGTCGCCCAAACAGTGCAGAAAGGTACCGTCAGGGACGCCACCGTTTGCGACGATGGCGATCTTGTCAGAGTCACATGCCACCGCGCACCGCTGGCTGCACAGCCTCTCGCCACGCGCGCCTGGAAAGGCCCCCAGGGCGACACGTTGGTGGATGCACTGGAGCGTGGGTACAGGGTGGTTACTTGCCGCGGTCGTCGTCTTGTCTGGCCCGGAAGCTTGTCGCTCACCAGGCCTTGAGGTGTCTTGGTTGATCTTCTCGGCAAGCTCCACTTGCCGGGGCTTTGTTGCCTTGTCGGGACGCGTGGTGCGTCGCGGCAAGTTCCTTGGGATGCCTCGGTTTGCCTTCCCGGCAAGCTCCTCTTGCCGGGGCCTTGTCTCCTTGGCTTGAATACTTTGTTCTCGAATGGCCCCAAGGGAACCACGGAGGACCTTGGCGGTCGCCCGGCAAGCCTTGCCGCGGGGTGTTGCAACTGCACGTGCACAAGTTCGGGATACTAGGGTACCCCTACTCTAGTACACCGACACTAAGTGTTTCTTCATAGATCAGGTTTAATCCACTTCCGCCGTCCATTAGTACTTTAGTGAGCCGAAAGCCGTCCATGATTGGGCTGAGGACCAAAGCGGCAGGTGCCCGGACTGTCTGGAATTGGGGTTTGTCACTGGCATTGAAAGTTATAGCAATGTCGTTCCACGGATTTATTTTTGCCACGTGGCAGATTTCAGCGAGATTTCGATGAGCTCGCTTGCGCCTATTATTTGAGGCAAAAGTCTCGAAGACTGTTAATACCGCATTGTTGTCTTCGGCGGGACGTTGCTCTGCTTTATTTACAAGAAGATCCTCACCACTTTTTGCTACCTGCCGGAGTATCCAACATGCTCTAAGGCTATGCGTTGGCTTAGTATCCGACGTGCTATGAATTTTGCATGGCCCATTGAGCCATTCTTCCAATAAGGTTTAGTGAGAGCCGGATTGTCCCAAAAGTTTGTTTGGGTTTTCCAGGTAGTTTCCATTGCATAATACTTTTGTACTATGGCTGCTAAATCGGCAAAGTGTACTATGTTACGACAACTTATAGCATTAAGGATCCCTTTGCTCATGCAATTTTTGCAAAAAAGTGAGATTGCGTCCTCCTCGCGACAGTCCTTGACCTTGTTTATCACAAGGAGGAATCTGGCCCATTAGCGATGTACTGTCTCTTGAGGCTCTTGTTTGATATTGGAGAGACGGCCTAAGTCTGGGTGTGTGGGCGTAGTTGAATCTGAATTCTGATCCGATCTAGCTCACAGGGGCAGAGGAGCTTCCGGGCTTGACAGCTCGGGCTCCGGGATGTTGCCCGATTTTTCTGGCCGGATGCCCGATTCTAAGTTCGGGGTCTGGGTCGCGTCCTCCCGCGAATGGGTATCCGGCTCAGAGATCTCGGTTATCCGGACATAGTTCGTCCTCAGAATAGAGGGATGATCCATATGTGGCTCTTCCACTACCACTATCTCGTGGGTGACCGGCGGGGATTTAATATCCCTTGAGTCGGGTTTAAGCCCAATCCGGCCATAGTCTGTAGCGACCCCCAAAGCGGCGATGCGATCCAAGAGCCCATTAAGGTAGGAGAGCTCAATTGGATCCATCTGTTCGGCGAGTTCCGAATTGACGTGGAGGCTATTTGCAATGACCCGAGAGGTCATCGTCGGTGCGGTAGCCGATCGGGCGGCCATGACGAACCCACCTAGTCGGAGAGTTTGGCCTACAGCCAGCGCTCCCCCAGAGGTGATGTTGTCCTTGACAACGAGACGGGCCATCGAGCCTCGGAGCGACGACACGAAGGAACTCTCAATGAAAGCGCCAATGTCGGTGTCAAAACCGGCGGATCTCGGGTAGGGGGTCCCGATCTGTGCGTCTAAGGCTAATGGTAACAGGAGACAAGGGACACGATGTTTTACCCAGGTTCGGGCCCTCTCGATGGAGGTAAAACCCTACTTCCTACTTGATTGATCTTGATGATATGAGTATTACAAGAGTTGATCTACCACGAGATCATAGAGGCTAAACCCTAGAAGCTAGCCTATGATGATTATGATTGTCGCCCTAAGGACTAAACTCTCTGGTTTATATAGACACCGGAGGGGGCTAGGGTTTACACAGAGTCGGTTACAAAGAAGGAAATCTAATATCCGAATCGCCAAGCTTGTCTTCCACGCAAAGGAGAGTCCCATCCGGACACGGGACAGAGTCTTGAGTCTTGTATCTTCACGGCCCAATAGTCCGACCAAAGTATATAGTCCGGTTATCCGGATACCCCCTAATCCAGGACATCCTCAGTCATTGCAAGGGAAGCTAACGTACATCCAGCGCTTCATCCCCAACCTCTCCGGACACATCAAACCCTTCTCGAGCCTCATGATGAAAGGAGCTCCGTTCGTGTGGGATGAAGGATGCCAACGCGGATTTGATGAAATCAAAAGGTACCTCAATAATCCACCTGTCTTGGCAGCTCCTGTGAAGGGGCGCCCAACTCATTCTATAGAATGCAGCGCATCCTACTTTGACAGGCGCTTTGTTTACCCAAAACAATGATGAAGGGAAGGAGGTGGCATGTTATTACTTGAGCCGCACCATGGTGGGGGCTGAGCGAAACTACTCTTGTATAGAGAAGTTGTGCTTGGCCCTAATCTTTGCTTTGAAGAAGCTCAGGCACTACACGTTAAGGCATGAAGTCCAGCTCGTCGCAAGGGCGGACCCCGTGAGGTATGTTCTAAGTCAGCCCGCACTTATGGGGCGACTTGGAAAATGGGCATTCGTCATGATGGAGTTCGACATCACCTTTGTGCCTCAAAAGGCAATCAAGGGTCAAGCCTTGGCGGACTTTCTTGCAGTGCACCCAATTCCAGACAACTCCCCTCTTATCACGGACCTTCCTAACAAAGAGGTATTCAACATAAACCTCGATGCGTCATGGAAGCTCTACTTTAACGGTGCCTCCCGCATGGACACCGACCCCGATCGTAGCCCAAGACGAAGAGCCGGTGCAGGTTTGGTGTTCAAGACGCCACAAGGAGGGGTGATGTATCACTCATTCTCCCTCCTCAAGGAAGAATTGTCCAACAACGAAATAGATTACGAGGCGCTCGTCTTCGGCCTCCTCTTGGCGCTCTCCATGGAGGTTCATTCCTTGTGGGTTTATTGAGACTCTCAACTCATCATCTGTCAAGTCAACAACATCTATGAAGTTCGCAAGCCTGAACTGGTGCCGTACTATTCCGTGTCCCAGAATCTAATGGGAAAATTTCAACATGTTGAAGTGTTTCATGTCCCACAAAGTAGGAATGCACCTGTTGATGCCTTGGTGAAACTAGCAGTGGCATTGGTGCTTCGAGATAATAAAACAATGCAGGTGAACATGGAAGAAAGGTGACTACTCCCGGCTATCTTGGAGCTCATCCCGGCAGAGTACGAAGTCAATACCGTCATGACGAATGTTGTAGAGGAGGGATAGTGGCTGCAACCCTTCCTCGACTAGTTCAAGCATGCAGCCTCCGCAACGACCCCGTCTCAAGGCACCAACTACAATGACGACTCCGTTTCTATCTTTTTGAAGCAAGTGTCCTATACAGGTGTTCACATGGACAGGAGGTCCTACTTAGATGCATCAATTGAAGTGAAGCCGATAAGATCCAGCAGGAGATGCACCATGGAATTTGTGGCAGGCACCAAGGAGGAGCAAAAATGTATCATAGTATACGTCTAGCAGGATACTACTAGCCCGACATAATGCGGACTGCCTTCGGGTGGCCAAATCATGCCACAATTGCCAAGTACATGGCGTTTTCAAGCACCAACCGCCAGCCCCTCTTCACCCTAACATTCCCTCTTAGCCACTCGATGCTCAGGGAATCAATGTCATCGGCCCTATTGACCCTCCATCTTCTAGGGGGCATCGCTTCATCCTTGGTGTGACGGACTACTTCTAAAAGTGGGCGGAAGCTTTTCTGCTACGGGAGGTGAAGAGTGACAACATCATCAACTTCCTAGAGCGAAACATCATATATCGCTTTGGGATACCCCATCGGATCACCTCCGACAACGGCAAGGCCTTCAAGTCCAACAAGATGTACAGGTTCACGGAGAAGTACAAGATGAAGTGGAACTACTCCATCGGCTACTACCCTCAAGCCAACGGTGCGATTGAGGCTTTCAACAAGATGCTCGGCAAGATACTCAAGAAGATGGTGACAAGGAATCGGAGAGATTGGCATGACCGTCTCTTCGAGTCCTTATGGGCGTATCGTGTCATAGTTCGTACCCCAACACAGGTGACTCCATTTTCTCTCGTTTACGAGAGTGAGGTGGTCCTACCACTGGAGGTCCAGCAACCCTCTTTGAGGGTGGCTATCCAAGATGAAATGACCCACGATAAACAGGTACAACTATGGTTTCAGGAGCTCAACGCTCTTGAAGAGGGGCGACTTCATGCCCTTCAGAACCTGGAGCTTTACCGCCATAATATGGTGAGAGCTTACGACAAGCTCGTCAAGCAACGCGTCTTTCGAAAAGCTGAGTTGGTCCTTGTGCTCAGGCGGCCCATCGTCGTGACACACAGGATGAAGGGAAAGTTCGAGAAAAAATGGGAAGGGCCATATGTCATCAAGCAAGTCTACGACGGGGGAGCATACCCGATCGTCGATTCCCAGGGAGTTCGTCCTATGCCCCCAATCAACAGAAGGTTTCCAAAAAAATATTTTTCTCAAAATTTTGCCTCTTTTGTTGCCTTTTGGTTTTTCATTGGAGAAACTTTTTCTGTGGGCTATTGAATCCATGATGCATTCTGCTTAGCGTTTCATGGATATATCTAATTTCCCCCAATTTTTATGGACCAAGTCCAACAAAAAAATGGCTTCCCCCTATCGCACTATGTTGTTGATTGAAGTTTTGGCTACCCTAGACTTGTTCGAGGGCGGCACAATGTGTCGATTTGCAGGTGGAGCAGCTCCTAACACCCCCAATGCACGACACATACCAGGTGTATGGTACCGGAGGTAGTTGATAACCCACAAGTATAAGGGATAGTTGTAGCCTCTTTCGATAAGTAAGAGTGTTGAACCCAACGAGGAGCTAAAGGTAGAACAAATACTCTCTCAAGTCCTATCGGCCACTGATACGACTCTACGCACGCTTAACATTCGCTTTACCTAAAACAAGTATGAAACTGGAAGTACTTTTTATGTGTTGTTGGATAGGTTTGCAAGATAATAAAGAACACGTAAATAAAAGGTAGGGGCTGTTAAGATAAAGAAGCAATAAAGTAAATATAGCGATTCTGGAAAGGTGGTGGTAGGAGTTGTGAAATTGTCCCTAAGCAATTGACTACTTCACTAGACTGGTAATCACTATTGCAATTCTATTTGAGGGAGAGGCATAAGCTGACATACTTTCTCTACTTGGATCATATGCACTTATGATTGGAACTCTAGCAAGCATCCGCATCTACTAAAGATTCATTAAGGTAAAACCCAACCATAGCACTAAAGCATCAAGTCTCCTTTATTCCATACACAAACAACCTACTTACTCGGGTTTGTGCTTCTGTCACTCACACCACCCACCATAAGCAAATCATAAACATATTGCAAACCCTACAGCGGGAATCCATCACGCTTGCGCGACACGGAGGGAACAATAGGACAGCACCAATAATAAAACATGCAACTCAAACCAATCATAGCAATTCATCAATCACCGATAGGACAACGAAAATCTACTCAGGCATCATAGGATGGCAACACATCATTGGATAATAATATGAAGCATAAAGCACCATGTTCAAGTAGAGGGTACAGCGGGTTGCGAGAGAGTGGACCGGTGAATATAGAAGGGGGAAGGTGATGGAGATGTTGGTGAAGATTGCGGAGGTGTTGGTGAAGATCGTGGTGATGATGATGGCCCCCGGCGGCATTCCGGCGCCACCGGAAGCAAGGGGGAGAGAGCCCCCCTTCTTCTTCTTCTTCCTTGACCTTCTCCCTAGATGGGAGAAGGGTTTCCCCTCTGGTACTTGGCTCCCATGGCTTGGGAGGGGCGAGAGCCCCTCCGAGATTGGATCTATCTCTCTATTTCTACGTTCCCAGATTCTGCCCCTTCACCGTTTCTTTTATATCCGGAGATCCTTTACTCCGATTGGGGTGAATCTTTCGCCCAGATTTTTCTTATAAAATTAGCTTTATTGCGGCAACAGAAGAGCGTCAACCGCCTTACGGGTGGCCCAGGAGAGTGCCAGGCGCCCCCAGGGGGGGAGGGCACACCCCATATCTCGTGGCCACCTCGGGCACCGTTTCGCGTTGATTCTTCCTCCGGACAATCCCAAATATTCTAAAATAATTCTCCGCCTGTTTTTATCCCGTTTGGATTCTGTTTGATATTGAGTTTCTGTGAAACATAAAACATGTAACAAACAGGAACTGACACTGGGCAATGGATCAATATGTTAGTCCCAAAAATAGTATAAAAAGTTGCCAAAATTATATGAAAGTTGAAGAATAGTGGCATGGAACAATCAAAATTTTTAGATACGACAGAGACATATCAGCATCCCCAAGCTTAATTCCTGCTCGTTCTCGAGTAGGTAAATGATAAAAAAGATAATGTTTTATGTGGAATGCTACCTTGCATCATCTTGATCATAGGTCTAATCATGGCATGAATATTAAGACACGAGTGATTCAAAGCAATAGTCTATCATTTGACATAAAAAACGATAATACTTCGAGCGTACTAATAAAGCAAGCATGTCTTTTCAAAACAACAAGGCCAAAGCAAGCTTATCCCTACAAAATCATATAGTTTGGCCATGCTTCATTTTCATCACACAAAATGCTCCCATCATGCACAACCCCGATGACAAGCCAAGCATTTGATTCATACTTTTTAACGCGCTTCAGCTTTTTCAACCCTCACACAATACATGAGCGCAAGCCATGGATATAGCACTATAGGTGGAATAGAATATGATGGTGGAGGTTTGCATGGAGAAGACAAAAAAGGGAGAAAGTCTCACATCGACGCGGCTAATCAACGGGCTATGGAGATGCCCATCAATTGATGTCAATGCGAGGACTAGGGATTGCCATGCAACGGATGCACTAAGAGCTATAAGTGTATGAAAGCTCAACAAAAGAAACTAAGTGGGTGCGCTTCCAACTTGCTTGCTCATGAAGACCTAGGGCATTTGAGGAAGCCCATCGTTGGAATATACAAGCCAAGTTCTATAATGAAAATTCCCACTAGTATATGAAAGTGATAACATAGGAGACTCTCTATATGAAGAACATGGTGCTACTCTGAAGCACAAGTGTGGAAAAAGGATAGTGACATTGCCCCTTTTCTTTTTTTCTTTTTTTCGGTGGGCTTCTTTGGCCCCTTTTTTATTTAGGCTTCTTTGGCCTTTCCTTTTTTTTCTTTTTTTCATGGGGCAATGCTCTATAATGATGATCATCACACTTTTATTTACTCACAACTCAATATTACAACTCGATACTAGAACAAAGATATGATTCTATCTGAATGCTTCTGGCGGTGTACCGGGATGTGCAATGATCTAGCGTAGCAATGACATCAAAAAATGTACAAGCCATGAAAACATCATGCTAGCTATCTTATGATGATGCAAATCAATATGACAATGAATGCTCAAGTCATGAATATGATGATGATGGAAGTTGCATGGCAATATATCTCGGAATGGCTATGGAAATGCCATGATAGGTAGGTATGGTGGCTGTTTTGAGGAAGATATAAGGAGGTTTATGTGTGATAGAGCGTATCGTATCACGGGGTTTGGATGCACCATTGAACTTTGCACCAACGCTCGAGGTGAGAAAGGGCAATGCACGGTACCGAAGAGGCTAGCAATGATGGAAAGGTAAAAGTGCGTATAATCCATGGACTCACATTAGTCATAAAGAACTCATGTACTTATTGCAAAAGTTTATTAGCCCTCGAAGCAAAGTGCTACTACGCATGCCCCTAGGGGGATAGATTGGTAGGAAAAGACCATCGCTCGTCCCCGACCGCCACTCATAAGGAAGACAATCAAAGAAACACCCCATGCTTCAAATTTGTCACACAACGGTTACCATACGTGCATGCTACAGGACTTGCAAACCTCAACACAAGTGTCTCTGCAATCCACAACCACCCATTAGCATGACTCTAATATCACCATCTTTATATCACAAAACTATTGCAAGGAATCAAACATATCATATTCAGCGATCTACAAGTTTATGTAGGATTTTATGACTAACCATGTGAATGACCAACTCCTGTCATCTCTCTAAATTGATATAAGTGAAGCAAGAGAGTTTAATTCTTTCTACAAAAGATATGCCCTTGTTCTAACAAATATAAGTGAAGCAAAAGAGCATTGTACAAATGGCGGTTTTCTATGTAAAGAGAAACAGGCAATCCAAACTTCAAAAGATATAAGTGAAGCACATGAAGCATTCTATAAAGCCATACTCAAAAGATATAAGTGAAGTGCAATGAGCATTCCATAAAACAACCAAGGACTATCTCACACCAGCATGGTGCATAAAGGAAAAGTGAAAACTAAATGCAAAAGATGCTCCAAGACTTGCACATATCGCATGAACGAAACGAATACGAAAACATACCGATACGTGTTGAAGAAAGAGGGGATGCCTTCCGGGGCATCCCCAAGCTTAGACACTTGACTCTCCTTGAATATCTACTTGGGGTGCCTTGGGAATCTCCAAGCTTGAGCTCTTGCCTCTCTTCCTTTTCCTCATATCGAGACATCCTCGATTAGACACTTCATCCACACAAAACTTCAACAGAAAACTCGGTAAGATCCGTTAGTATAATAAAGCAAATCACTACTCTAAGTACTGTAGCAAACCAATTCATATTTTGTTTTTGCATCGTGTCTACTGTAATATAACTTTTTCATGGCTTAAATCCACTGATATAAATTGATAGATTCATCAAAAAAGCAAACTATGCATCAAAAACAGAATCAGTCAAAAATTGAACAGTCTGTAGCAATCTGAACATTCACCACACTTATGGTACACCAAAAATTCTACCAAAATTAAGAAAATAAAAAATTTGTACAGCAAGACAGTGCAAAAGTAATCAGAACCATTTGACATTTCAGTTAAAAATGTAAAATTGCGCACTACAGCCAAAGTTTCTGTCCTGTACCATACAAACCAACAAGTATGGTAAACATCCTAAAGGCAAACCTTGGCACATTATTTTTATAATAAAATGGAATTGTACAATGGGATAATTGTTTTTGATGAAAAGTTTCTTTAATTAAGATTCACAACATTTCCGTGAGCATGAACAAAGTTCAAGGCTAGCTCCCACTTCAACAATGCATGTCTTTCTCACTTTCACCTTCCTTTTTGAAAAGTTTTTAGGTTCCCCTCTTTATTTTTTTTTATTTTAGACTATATAGAAGCACTCAACAGAAATAAATGACTCTCTAAAACTTCTGGGCCGTCTCCCTGGCAGCGCTTTCTTTAAAGCCATTAAGCTAGGCATTTAGTGCTCACGTAACGAATCCACCGAGATCCCAAGGTATATCAAAGCCAATTTTAATTAACAATGATTTGTAATTTAGTAGTGAGCACAAAGTAACATATATCATGCAACAACGAAGTCCAACTCTATTCCTATGCATCGGCATGTCATAAAAGAACAATTCATGCACACATAGTAAAGGCCAATGCATAGTATAAGCAGATTCTTGCAATTTTATCGTGTTGGAAACATAAAGAGGCGGAGATGTAGTTCCTCTCTCATAATAATTGCAAGTAGGAGCAGCAAGCACATGCATATTATATCTATCAAAATTATCATGTGCAATGATAAAAGGCAACCCATCAATATAATCCTTAATAAGCACAAACTTCTCCAATATAGTGTAGTCGGGAGAATTCAAAAAGATAATAGGACTATCATGCGTGGGTGCAATAGCAAAAAATTCATGTTTAAAATAAGGAACTATAGCAAGTTCATCTCCATAAGCATAATTCATATTGGCATCTTGGCCACAAGCATAGAAAGAATTATCAAAAAGGGATATTTCAAGAGAATCAACGAGATCATAGAAATCATCATAGCAATCATCCTTTGGTAAGCACGAAGGGGAATTAAACAATGTATGAGTTGAAGAGTTAGACTCATTAGAAGGTGGGCACAGGTGATCAATCTGCTCTTCCTCCTTTTGTTCTTTGCTCTCCTCATCATCTTTTTCATCCAATGAGCTCATAGTTTCATCAATTTCTTCTTCCATTGCTTCCTGCAAAATATTAGTCTCTTCTTGGACAGCGGAGACTTTCTCAATAAATGCATCAATATTGTAATTGTATTCATAATTGTTATAGCACTATTTCAATATAGTAAAATTTTCAGGCCTATAAACATCATCATCTAAAGCTTCATACTTTTTAAACAAAGATACAATTTCATAAGCAGCCTTAAAAGCAACAAATTCTTCAGTTTGTTCAACATCATAGTAATCATATATACCTTTAGTATAAGAAGCTAAGGTTTCGTTATCATTAAATTTGCATGAAAAGGGAAGGTGTGGAGCCTTCATCCCAGAGCAACAATTATAATCATATCTCAAGCATAGATCCCGAGCATACCAACGCAACATATTAATTTGATCCCATAATAGTTTCCCTTTTTGTGTCAAGCGATAATCCCTAAAGTATTCACGTTGATCCAATGTTACTCCTATAACATAGTTGAATGGAGTTTTCTCAGGATTATTAAAGTAGTACATAATATCTTTCACATAACAATCATCGAGGGTTTTAGGAGGTTCCCCATCTCCATGAGCAGCAAGTACACCTAATTTTTTTGGTATTTCGTGTTCCATATCCATAACTAAAGATAAAGAATAACTTAGAATAGCAAATAAAAATTACTTAGTGATAAAGCAAACAAGCACACACGAGAATATTCACCCCACGCTATGACTCCCCGGCAACGGCGCCAGAAAAAGGTCTTCATAACCCGCAAGTATACGGGATAGTTGTTGCCTCTTTTGATAAGTAAGAGTGTCAAACCCAACAAGGAGCTAAAGGTAGAACAAATACTCTATCAAGTCCTATCGGCCACTGATACGACTCTACGCACGCTTGACGTTCGCTTTACCTAGAACAAGTATGAAACTAGAAGTACTTTGTAGGTGTTGTTGGATAGGTTTGCAAGATAATAAACAACACTTAAATAAAAGGTAGGGGCTGTTAAGATAAAGAAGCAATAAAGTAAATTTAGCGAGTGTGGAAAGGTGGTGGTAGGAGTTGTGAAATTGTCCCTAAGCAATTGACTACTTTACTGGACCGGTAATCACTATTGCAATTCTATTTGAGGGAGAGGCATAAGCTAACATACTTTCTCTACTTGGATCATATGCACTTATGATTGGAACTCTAGCAAGCATCTGCAACTACTAATGATTCATTAAGGTAAAACCCAACCATAGCATTAAAGCATCAAGTCCCCTTTATCCCACACGCAAACAACCTACTTACCCGGGTCTGTGCTTCTGTCACTCACGCCACCCACCATAAGCAAATCATAAACATATTGCAAACCCTACAGCAGGAATCCCTCACGCTTGCACGACACGGAGGGCACAATAGGACATCACCAATAATAAAACATGCAACTCAAACCAATCATAGCAATTCATCAATCACCGATAGGACAACGAAAATCTACTCGGACATCAAAGGATGGCAACACATCATTGGATAATAATATGAAGCATAAAGCACCATGTTCAGGTAGAGGGTACAGTGGGTTGCGGGAGAGTGGACCGCTGAATATAGAAGGGGGGAGGTGATGGAGATGTTGGTGAAGATGGCGGAGGTGTTGGTGAAGATCGCGGTTATGATGATGGCCCCCGGCGGCGTTTCGGCGCCACTGGAAGCAAGGGGAAGAGAGCCCCCCTTCTTCTTATTCTTCCTTGACCTTCTCCCTAAATGGAAGAAGGGTTTCCCCTCTAGTCCTTGGCTCCCATGGCATGGGAGGAGCGAGAGCCCCTCCGAGATTGGATCTATCTCTCTGTTTCTACGTTCCTAGATTCTGGCCCTTCACCGTTTCTTTTATATCCGGATATCCGTAACTCCGATTGGGGTGAATCTTTCGCCCAGATTTTTCTCATAAAATTAGCTTTCTTGCGGAAAAAGAAGAGCGTCAACTGCCTTTCGGGTGGCCCAGGAGAGTGCCAGGCGTGCCTAGGGGGGAGGGCGCGCCCCCTACCTCCTGGCCACCTCGGGCACCATTTCGCGTTGATTCTTCCTCCGGAAAATCCCAAATATTCCAAAATAATTCTTCGTCCATTTTTATCCCGTTTGGATTCCGTTTGATACTGCGTTTCTGCGAAACATAAAACATGCAACAAACAGGAACTGGCACTGGGCACTGGATCAATATGTTAGTCCCAAAACTAGTATAAAAAGTTGCCAAAAGTATATGAAAGTTGAAGAATATTGGCATGGAACAATCAAAAATTATAGATATGACGGAGACGTATCAACAGTGGAGATGATTACTTTGGCACTTCTAAGTATTGAGACCCGCGCTCTTCATGTTTCCCGGCATGCCTTGTGTTCACAGAGGCTCACACTCCAGGGAAAACAATACGAACAGATCATGGAGGACTGCCTGACCCTATGTAAATTGGTTTGGTGCATAGTCAGATGGCAACCCTGGGGTGCACCACCAGAAGTCCCAGATAAAGTGCTAGAGGGTTTTTCCTAGTCCACAGAGGTGAACAGTCCCATTCCAAGTTCCCAAGGTGGGTCCCCAAGAAATCATGGAAGAAGAGTCCTCAAGAAGTTGGAGCCGAATGTCAAAGCAAGTCCATGAAGTCCGCGGCAATCAATCATCCACGTGAGCAATCAAGATGAAATTCAAAAAGTCCAAGAAGCAAATTCAAGAAAGAAGATCCCAATAGTCCAAGAAGCAATCAAGTGGTCCCAAGTAGTAAGGAACCCACTGGAAGAAAGGCGGGAGGTAGCTGTTCACCACCCCTCAATATGCATGAAGAAAAATCGTCGAGCCATTGTCCCAAAACCATTTACCCTGAACTTGTCATACCCAAGTCTCTGGGTTCATGGGGCGTGTGCAGGGGGCATGTAGAGCTGTGGGGCGCTCAATATGATGATGGGCTAGAGTATGAATTTCTGTTGCCTCTCGGAAGCATCCCGAAACATGTTGTCTTCATACACATACACCAAATCTATTTAAGTTGTTGAGTTGCAATCGTCAAGGTCTTTCGATGGTTCCCAATGACAAGTTCCTTCGGTAGCCTTCTCGGATATCACGCCTAATAGCCGGTGTTTAACAGGAAAGCTAACATTTAAATAAACCGCATTTTTTTAATTTTTTGCCTGTTTTTGTTTGGTGTTTCTAGTTGTGCTCCTCCAACATCTTTGCAGCAATGGAGAGGCACTCCCTGTCATCGTCGACAGCATTCGGACGACAAACCACTACATCGAACTACGTCATGGGTGTTCGGGTGCAGCAATACAAATGCATCCCTGACAACGCCAACGACAGCCCGACAACCGATGATCTACACTGACGTGCATTATGCGCGCTAGAAAGCAACACCGACGCTCATGAAGGTGGTGCCGATGTGTCTCCGTGATCCCGTATCCAACAACTATGAAGCATGGGGGCAACATCAACCCCTCCTTCATTCATAAGGCCGATGGTGTCCCAGCATACAACCAGAATTGTCATGCATGTTTGGCATGGTGATTCACTTAATGAAGGGGAGTTATCGATGGTCTACCGACACCTCGCCTACATCAACACAAGGGGATCGTGGGAGCAGTGCAATGCGCCAGTGCGGCCAGTGTGAATCTGTGAAACCCTCCAATCAAGTCGGCTTCAATAGAAGCAACTAGAAGGTCGCGACAAGATTGGTAAATTTTGTTCGTTTTTGTTTTTCAGGAGAAGACATGATGTTTCACCATGGAATGAGGACATGATAGAGTTCCTTCGTTGGCTGGCATGGTGCCCCTTATACGATCCAACAAGCTCCTTAAAGAACGCAAGTGTGGATGGACATCCCTACACTAATTCTCCTTGTTACAAATCAATCATCTTCGAAACGGTGCACGTGGAATTGCGGAGATGTCAACTCCCAACCAGTTCTCTAGGCAGCATATGAATCATGCGCCAAGAAAAGAGAAAATTTTGCCGACTCAAGTTTGATTTGCTCTGCACACAATCCCGACTCGGCGGGGCGACATTTGTTGGATAAGTTTTTGTGATTATTATTTTTGTTATCATATATATTTTATGAAACTCACTAAATTCTTTACTTTGATCTATGATGAGTTTTAAGGGTAGGTTAATTATGTGCACCATTGACATGAAGCTTGTGTATGTTGTGCTCATACGTGCTACCAACTTCTCCATGCAAAGTAAGCCAATTAGCTTTGCCTCACATGGAATATGCATGCATTATTAAGACCGAAATCACATAGGCTCGTTTCATCTAAGTAACATGGTGGCCGGTATGTACGTACGTATTTCTATCGAATACTCACACCAGTCGACAAGCACGGTATGTACGTGACCGAACACCCGCAACATGTAACTAGCTCAACATTGTCGTATATACACATATATGAGCTATATTGGATGCAAGAAATTAAAGAATAAGTGCCTGCAAAAAAATTAAAGAAGAAGGAAAACACCAGTATGGGCTATGTTGTACGTGATGGTCACATGGTGTGCGTCTGGTATGTAGGATGTGGTGACTGTTGGGCCGCTTAACATGCACAGATCGATTTGGTCTCCATACGTATATATGGAAGAAGAGCCAGGGAAGGAAGCCATCACGTCCGCGTGCGGTGTGATACAGAAAATCGAGTCTTCAAATCGGATGCGTAGCAGATTATT
>NW_025230297.1:0-15187 GCF_018294505.1 Triticum aestivum | reverse complement strand
TGTCTGATTGTATTGTGTTATTGCTCGAGAGAGAGCTAAGTGTTTTTCTGGCTTCCGAATGAGTCGAACCCCCTCTACGTTGCGCATGGGCCTCCTTTTATATGCTCAAGGGGTCACCGTCAGGTGGCAACGCAGAGAAGGGTAAAAGCGTAAAAAGTGTTGCGGTTGGTACACCTACTTGCACAGTGTATCCTACCTAACCCTGACGGCAGGGGACAAAGGCATTAAATGCCCATCTGCGTCGCCCAAACAGTGCAGAAAGGTACCGTCAGGGACGCCACCGTTTGCGACGATGGCGATCTTGTCAGAGTCACATGCCACCGCGCACCGCTGGCTGCACAGCCTCTCGCCACGCGCGCCTGGAAAGGCCCCCAGGGCGACACGTTGGTGGATGCACTGGAGCGTGGGTACAGGGTGGTTACTTGCCGCGGTCGTCGTCTTGTCTGGCCCGGAAGCTTGTCGCTCACCAGGCCTTGAGGTGTCTTGGTTGATCTTCTCGGCAAGCTCCACTTGCCGGGGCTTTGTTGCCTTGTCGGGACGCGTGGTGCGTCGCGGCAAGTTCCTTGGGATGCCTCGGTTTGCCTTCCCGGCAAGCTCCTCTTGCCGGGGCCTTGTCTCCTTGGCTTGAATACTTTGTTCTCGAATGGCCCCAAGGGAACCACGGAGGACCTTGGCGGTCGCCCGGCAAGCCTTGCCGCGGGGTGTTGCAACTGCACGTGCACAAGTTCGGGATACTAGGGTACCCCTACTCTAGTACACCGACACTAAGTGTTTCTTCATAGATCAGGTTTAATCCACTTCCGCCGTCCATTAGTACTTTAGTGAGCCGAAAGCCGTCCATGATTGGGCTGAGGACCAAAGCGGCAGGTGCCCGGACTGTCTGGAATTGGGGTTTGTCACTGGCATTGAAAGTTATAGCAATGTCGTTCCACGGATTTATTTTTGCCACGTGGCAGATTTCAGCGAGATTTCGATGAGCTCGCTTGCGCCTATTATTTGAGGCAAAAGTCTCGAAGACTGTTAATACCGCATTGTTGTCTTCGGCGGGACGTTGCTCTGCTTTATTTACAAGAAGATCCTCACCACTTTTTGCTACCTGCCGGAGTATCCAACATGCTCTAAGGCTATGCGTTGGCTTAGTATCCGACGTGCTATGAATTTTGCATGGCCCATTGAGCCATTCTTCCAATAAGGTTTAGTGAGAGCCGGATTGTCCCAAAAGTTTGTTTGGGTTTTCCAGGTAGTTTCCATTGCATAATACTTTTGTACTATGGCTGCTAAATCGGCAAAGTGTACTATGTTACGACAACTTATAGCATTAAGGATCCCTTTGCTCATGCAATTTTTGCAAAAAAGTGAGATTGCGTCCTCCTCGCGACAGTCCTTGACCTTGTTTATCACAAGGAGGAATCTGGCCCATTAGCGATGTACTGTCTCTTGAGGCTCTTGTTTGATATTGGAGAGACGGCCTAAGTCTGGGTGTGTGGGCGTAGTTGAATCTGAATTCTGATCCGATCTAGCTCACAGGGGCAGAGGAGCTTCCGGGCTTGACAGCTCGGGCTCCGGGATGTTGCCCGATTTTTCTGGCCGGATGCCCGATTCTAAGTTCGGGGTCTGGGTCGCGTCCTCCCGCGAATGGGTATCCGGCTCAGAGATCTCGGTTATCCGGACATAGTTCGTCCTCAGAATAGAGGGATGATCCATATGTGGCTCTTCCACTACCACTATCTCGTGGGTGACCGGCGGGGATTTAATATCCCTTGAGTCGGGTTTAAGCCCAATCCGGCCATAGTCTGTAGCGACCCCCAAAGCGGCGATGCGATCCAAGAGCCCATTAAGGTAGGAGAGCTCAATTGGATCCATCTGTTCGGCGAGTTCCGAATTGACGTGGAGGCTATTTGCAATGACCCGAGAGGTCATCGTCGGTGCGGTAGCCGATCGGGCGGCCATGACGAACCCACCTAGTCGGAGAGTTTGGCCTACAGCCAGCGCTCCCCCAGAGGTGATGTTGTCCTTGACAACGAGACGGGCCATCGAGCCTCGGAGCGACGACACGAAGGAACTCTCAATGAAAGCGCCAATGTCGGTGTCAAAACCGGCGGATCTCGGGTAGGGGGTCCCGATCTGTGCGTCTAAGGCTAATGGTAACAGGAGACAAGGGACACGATGTTTTACCCAGGTTCGGGCCCTCTCGATGGAGGTAAAACCCTACTTCCTACTTGATTGATCTTGATGATATGAGTATTACAAGAGTTGATCTACCACGAGATCATAGAGGCTAAACCCTAGAAGCTAGCCTATGATGATTATGATTGTCGCCCTAAGGACTAAACTCTCTGGTTTATATAGACACCGGAGGGGGCTAGGGTTTACACAGAGTCGGTTACAAAGAAGGAAATCTAATATCCGAATCGCCAAGCTTGTCTTCCACGCAAAGGAGAGTCCCATCCGGACACGGGACAGAGTCTTGAGTCTTGTATCTTCACGGCCCAATAGTCCGACCAAAGTATATAGTCCGGTTATCCGGATACCCCCTAATCCAGGACATCCTCAGTCATTGCAAGGGAAGCTAACGTACATCCAGCGCTTCATCCCCAACCTCTCCGGACACATCAAACCCTTCTCGAGCCTCATGATGAAAGGAGCTCCGTTCGTGTGGGATGAAGGATGCCAACGCGGATTTGATGAAATCAAAAGGTACCTCAATAATCCACCTGTCTTGGCAGCTCCTGTGAAGGGGCGCCCAACTCATTCTATAGAATGCAGCGCATCCTACTTTGACAGGCGCTTTGTTTACCCAAAACAATGATGAAGGGAAGGAGGTGGCATGTTATTACTTGAGCCGCACCATGGTGGGGGCTGAGCGAAACTACTCTTGTATAGAGAAGTTGTGCTTGGCCCTAATCTTTGCTTTGAAGAAGCTCAGGCACTACACGTTAAGGCATGAAGTCCAGCTCGTCGCAAGGGCGGACCCCGTGAGGTATGTTCTAAGTCAGCCCGCACTTATGGGGCGACTTGGAAAATGGGCATTCGTCATGATGGAGTTCGACATCACCTTTGTGCCTCAAAAGGCAATCAAGGGTCAAGCCTTGGCGGACTTTCTTGCAGTGCACCCAATTCCAGACAACTCCCCTCTTATCACGGACCTTCCTAACAAAGAGGTATTCAACATAAACCTCGATGCGTCATGGAAGCTCTACTTTAACGGTGCCTCCCGCATGGACACCGACCCCGATCGTAGCCCAAGACGAAGAGCCGGTGCAGGTTTGGTGTTCAAGACGCCACAAGGAGGGGTGATGTATCACTCATTCTCCCTCCTCAAGGAAGAATTGTCCAACAACGAAATAGATTACGAGGCGCTCGTCTTCGGCCTCCTCTTGGCGCTCTCCATGGAGGTTCATTCCTTGTGGGTTTATTGAGACTCTCAACTCATCATCTGTCAAGTCAACAACATCTATGAAGTTCGCAAGCCTGAACTGGTGCCGTACTATTCCGTGTCCCAGAATCTAATGGGAAAATTTCAACATGTTGAAGTGTTTCATGTCCCACAAAGTAGGAATGCACCTGTTGATGCCTTGGTGAAACTAGCAGTGGCATTGGTGCTTCGAGATAATAAAACAATGCAGGTGAACATGGAAGAAAGGTGACTACTCCCGGCTATCTTGGAGCTCATCCCGGCAGAGTACGAAGTCAATACCGTCATGACGAATGTTGTAGAGGAGGGATAGTGGCTGCAACCCTTCCTCGACTAGTTCAAGCATGCAGCCTCCGCAACGACCCCGTCTCAAGGCACCAACTACAATGACGACTCCGTTTCTATCTTTTTGAAGCAAGTGTCCTATACAGGTGTTCACATGGACAGGAGGTCCTACTTAGATGCATCAATTGAAGTGAAGCCGATAAGATCCAGCAGGAGATGCACCATGGAATTTGTGGCAGGCACCAAGGAGGAGCAAAAATGTATCATAGTATACGTCTAGCAGGATACTACTAGCCCGACATAATGCGGACTGCCTTCGGGTGGCCAAATCATGCCACAATTGCCAAGTACATGGCGTTTTCAAGCACCAACCGCCAGCCCCTCTTCACCCTAACATTCCCTCTTAGCCACTCGATGCTCAGGGAATCAATGTCATCGGCCCTATTGACCCTCCATCTTCTAGGGGGCATCGCTTCATCCTTGGTGTGACGGACTACTTCTAAAAGTGGGCGGAAGCTTTTCTGCTACGGGAGGTGAAGAGTGACAACATCATCAACTTCCTAGAGCGAAACATCATATATCGCTTTGGGATACCCCATCGGATCACCTCCGACAACGGCAAGGCCTTCAAGTCCAACAAGATGTACAGGTTCACGGAGAAGTACAAGATGAAGTGGAACTACTCCATCGGCTACTACCCTCAAGCCAACGGTGCGATTGAGGCTTTCAACAAGATGCTCGGCAAGATACTCAAGAAGATGGTGACAAGGAATCGGAGAGATTGGCATGACCGTCTCTTCGAGTCCTTATGGGCGTATCGTGTCATAGTTCGTACCCCAACACAGGTGACTCCATTTTCTCTCGTTTACGAGAGTGAGGTGGTCCTACCACTGGAGGTCCAGCAACCCTCTTTGAGGGTGGCTATCCAAGATGAAATGACCCACGATAAACAGGTACAACTATGGTTTCAGGAGCTCAACGCTCTTGAAGAGGGGCGACTTCATGCCCTTCAGAACCTGGAGCTTTACCGCCATAATATGGTGAGAGCTTACGACAAGCTCGTCAAGCAACGCGTCTTTCGAAAAGCTGAGTTGGTCCTTGTGCTCAGGCGGCCCATCGTCGTGACACACAGGATGAAGGGAAAGTTCGAGAAAAAATGGGAAGGGCCATATGTCATCAAGCAAGTCTACGACGGGGGAGCATACCCGATCGTCGATTCCCAGGGAGTTCGTCCTATGCCCCCAATCAACAGAAGGTTTCCAAAAAAATATTTTTCTCAAAATTTTGCCTCTTTTGTTGCCTTTTGGTTTTTCATTGGAGAAACTTTTTCTGTGGGCTATTGAATCCATGATGCATTCTGCTTAGCGTTTCATGGATATATCTAATTTCCCCCAATTTTTATGGACCAAGTCCAACAAAAAAATGGCTTCCCCCTATCGCACTATGTTGTTGATTGAAGTTTTGGCTACCCTAGACTTGTTCGAGGGCGGCACAATGTGTCGATTTGCAGGTGGAGCAGCTCCTAACACCCCCAATGCACGACACATACCAGGTGTATGGTACCGGAGGTAGTTGATAACCCACAAGTATAAGGGATAGTTGTAGCCTCTTTCGATAAGTAAGAGTGTTGAACCCAACGAGGAGCTAAAGGTAGAACAAATACTCTCTCAAGTCCTATCGGCCACTGATACGACTCTACGCACGCTTAACATTCGCTTTACCTAAAACAAGTATGAAACTGGAAGTACTTTTTATGTGTTGTTGGATAGGTTTGCAAGATAATAAAGAACACGTAAATAAAAGGTAGGGGCTGTTAAGATAAAGAAGCAATAAAGTAAATATAGCGATTCTGGAAAGGTGGTGGTAGGAGTTGTGAAATTGTCCCTAAGCAATTGACTACTTCACTAGACTGGTAATCACTATTGCAATTCTATTTGAGGGAGAGGCATAAGCTGACATACTTTCTCTACTTGGATCATATGCACTTATGATTGGAACTCTAGCAAGCATCCGCATCTACTAAAGATTCATTAAGGTAAAACCCAACCATAGCACTAAAGCATCAAGTCTCCTTTATTCCATACACAAACAACCTACTTACTCGGGTTTGTGCTTCTGTCACTCACACCACCCACCATAAGCAAATCATAAACATATTGCAAACCCTACAGCGGGAATCCATCACGCTTGCGCGACACGGAGGGAACAATAGGACAGCACCAATAATAAAACATGCAACTCAAACCAATCATAGCAATTCATCAATCACCGATAGGACAACGAAAATCTACTCAGGCATCATAGGATGGCAACACATCATTGGATAATAATATGAAGCATAAAGCACCATGTTCAAGTAGAGGGTACAGCGGGTTGCGAGAGAGTGGACCGGTGAATATAGAAGGGGGAAGGTGATGGAGATGTTGGTGAAGATTGCGGAGGTGTTGGTGAAGATCGTGGTGATGATGATGGCCCCCGGCGGCATTCCGGCGCCACCGGAAGCAAGGGGGAGAGAGCCCCCCTTCTTCTTCTTCTTCCTTGACCTTCTCCCTAGATGGGAGAAGGGTTTCCCCTCTGGTACTTGGCTCCCATGGCTTGGGAGGGGCGAGAGCCCCTCCGAGATTGGATCTATCTCTCTATTTCTACGTTCCCAGATTCTGCCCCTTCACCGTTTCTTTTATATCCGGAGATCCTTTACTCCGATTGGGGTGAATCTTTCGCCCAGATTTTTCTTATAAAATTAGCTTTATTGCGGCAACAGAAGAGCGTCAACCGCCTTACGGGTGGCCCAGGAGAGTGCCAGGCGCCCCCAGGGGGGGAGGGCACACCCCATATCTCGTGGCCACCTCGGGCACCGTTTCGCGTTGATTCTTCCTCCGGACAATCCCAAATATTCTAAAATAATTCTCCGCCTGTTTTTATCCCGTTTGGATTCTGTTTGATATTGAGTTTCTGTGAAACATAAAACATGTAACAAACAGGAACTGACACTGGGCAATGGATCAATATGTTAGTCCCAAAAATAGTATAAAAAGTTGCCAAAATTATATGAAAGTTGAAGAATAGTGGCATGGAACAATCAAAATTTTTAGATACGACAGAGACATATCAGCATCCCCAAGCTTAATTCCTGCTCGTTCTCGAGTAGGTAAATGATAAAAAAGATAATGTTTTATGTGGAATGCTACCTTGCATCATCTTGATCATAGGTCTAATCATGGCATGAATATTAAGACACGAGTGATTCAAAGCAATAGTCTATCATTTGACATAAAAAACGATAATACTTCGAGCGTACTAATAAAGCAAGCATGTCTTTTCAAAACAACAAGGCCAAAGCAAGCTTATCCCTACAAAATCATATAGTTTGGCCATGCTTCATTTTCATCACACAAAATGCTCCCATCATGCACAACCCCGATGACAAGCCAAGCATTTGATTCATACTTTTTAACGCGCTTCAGCTTTTTCAACCCTCACACAATACATGAGCGCAAGCCATGGATATAGCACTATAGGTGGAATAGAATATGATGGTGGAGGTTTGCATGGAGAAGACAAAAAAGGGAGAAAGTCTCACATCGACGCGGCTAATCAACGGGCTATGGAGATGCCCATCAATTGATGTCAATGCGAGGACTAGGGATTGCCATGCAACGGATGCACTAAGAGCTATAAGTGTATGAAAGCTCAACAAAAGAAACTAAGTGGGTGCGCTTCCAACTTGCTTGCTCATGAAGACCTAGGGCATTTGAGGAAGCCCATCGTTGGAATATACAAGCCAAGTTCTATAATGAAAATTCCCACTAGTATATGAAAGTGATAACATAGGAGACTCTCTATATGAAGAACATGGTGCTACTCTGAAGCACAAGTGTGGAAAAAGGATAGTGACATTGCCCCTTTTCTTTTTTTCTTTTTTTCGGTGGGCTTCTTTGGCCCCTTTTTTATTTAGGCTTCTTTGGCCTTTCCTTTTTTTTCTTTTTTTCATGGGGCAATGCTCTATAATGATGATCATCACACTTTTATTTACTCACAACTCAATATTACAACTCGATACTAGAACAAAGATATGATTCTATCTGAATGCTTCTGGCGGTGTACCGGGATGTGCAATGATCTAGCGTAGCAATGACATCAAAAAATGTACAAGCCATGAAAACATCATGCTAGCTATCTTATGATGATGCAAATCAATATGACAATGAATGCTCAAGTCATGAATATGATGATGATGGAAGTTGCATGGCAATATATCTCGGAATGGCTATGGAAATGCCATGATAGGTAGGTATGGTGGCTGTTTTGAGGAAGATATAAGGAGGTTTATGTGTGATAGAGCGTATCGTATCACGGGGTTTGGATGCACCATTGAACTTTGCACCAACGCTCGAGGTGAGAAAGGGCAATGCACGGTACCGAAGAGGCTAGCAATGATGGAAAGGTAAAAGTGCGTATAATCCATGGACTCACATTAGTCATAAAGAACTCATGTACTTATTGCAAAAGTTTATTAGCCCTCGAAGCAAAGTGCTACTACGCATGCCCCTAGGGGGATAGATTGGTAGGAAAAGACCATCGCTCGTCCCCGACCGCCACTCATAAGGAAGACAATCAAAGAAACACCCCATGCTTCAAATTTGTCACACAACGGTTACCATACGTGCATGCTACAGGACTTGCAAACCTCAACACAAGTGTCTCTGCAATCCACAACCACCCATTAGCATGACTCTAATATCACCATCTTTATATCACAAAACTATTGCAAGGAATCAAACATATCATATTCAGCGATCTACAAGTTTATGTAGGATTTTATGACTAACCATGTGAATGACCAACTCCTGTCATCTCTCTAAATTGATATAAGTGAAGCAAGAGAGTTTAATTCTTTCTACAAAAGATATGCCCTTGTTCTAACAAATATAAGTGAAGCAAAAGAGCATTGTACAAATGGCGGTTTTCTATGTAAAGAGAAACAGGCAATCCAAACTTCAAAAGATATAAGTGAAGCACATGAAGCATTCTATAAAGCCATACTCAAAAGATATAAGTGAAGTGCAATGAGCATTCCATAAAACAACCAAGGACTATCTCACACCAGCATGGTGCATAAAGGAAAAGTGAAAACTAAATGCAAAAGATGCTCCAAGACTTGCACATATCGCATGAACGAAACGAATACGAAAACATACCGATACGTGTTGAAGAAAGAGGGGATGCCTTCCGGGGCATCCCCAAGCTTAGACACTTGACTCTCCTTGAATATCTACTTGGGGTGCCTTGGGAATCTCCAAGCTTGAGCTCTTGCCTCTCTTCCTTTTCCTCATATCGAGACATCCTCGATTAGACACTTCATCCACACAAAACTTCAACAGAAAACTCGGTAAGATCCGTTAGTATAATAAAGCAAATCACTACTCTAAGTACTGTAGCAAACCAATTCATATTTTGTTTTTGCATCGTGTCTACTGTAATATAACTTTTTCATGGCTTAAATCCACTGATATAAATTGATAGATTCATCAAAAAAGCAAACTATGCATCAAAAACAGAATCAGTCAAAAATTGAACAGTCTGTAGCAATCTGAACATTCACCACACTTATGGTACACCAAAAATTCTACCAAAATTAAGAAAATAAAAAATTTGTACAGCAAGACAGTGCAAAAGTAATCAGAACCATTTGACATTTCAGTTAAAAATGTAAAATTGCGCACTACAGCCAAAGTTTCTGTCCTGTACCATACAAACCAACAAGTATGGTAAACATCCTAAAGGCAAACCTTGGCACATTATTTTTATAATAAAATGGAATTGTACAATGGGATAATTGTTTTTGATGAAAAGTTTCTTTAATTAAGATTCACAACATTTCCGTGAGCATGAACAAAGTTCAAGGCTAGCTCCCACTTCAACAATGCATGTCTTTCTCACTTTCACCTTCCTTTTTGAAAAGTTTTTAGGTTCCCCTCTTTATTTTTTTTTATTTTAGACTATATAGAAGCACTCAACAGAAATAAATGACTCTCTAAAACTTCTGGGCCGTCTCCCTGGCAGCGCTTTCTTTAAAGCCATTAAGCTAGGCATTTAGTGCTCACGTAACGAATCCACCGAGATCCCAAGGTATATCAAAGCCAATTTTAATTAACAATGATTTGTAATTTAGTAGTGAGCACAAAGTAACATATATCATGCAACAACGAAGTCCAACTCTATTCCTATGCATCGGCATGTCATAAAAGAACAATTCATGCACACATAGTAAAGGCCAATGCATAGTATAAGCAGATTCTTGCAATTTTATCGTGTTCGAAACATAAAGAGGCGGAGATGTAGTTCCTCTCTCATAATAATTGCAAGTAGGAGCAGCAAGCACATGCATATTATATCTATCAAAATTATCATGTGCAATGATAAAAGGCAACCCATCAATATAATCCTTAATAAGCACAAACTTCTCCAATATAGTGTAGTCGGGAGAATTCAAAAAGATAATAGGACTATCATGCGTGGGTGCAATAGCACAAAATTCATGTTTAAAATAAGGAACTATAGCAAGTTCATCTCCATAAGCATAATTCATATTGGCATCTTGGCCACAAGCATAGAAAGAATTATCAAAAAGGGATATTTCAAGAGAATCAACGAGATCATAGAAATCATCATAGCAATCATCCTTTGGTAAGCACGAAGGGGAATTAAACAATGTATGAGTTGAAGAGTTAGACTCATTAGAAGGTGGGCACAGGTGATCAATCTGCTCTTCCTCCTTTTGTTCTTTGCTCTCCTCATCATCTTTTTCATCCAATGAGCTCATAGTTTCATCAATTTCTTCTTCCATTGCTTCCTGCAAAATATTAGTCTCTTCTTGGACAGCGGAGACTTTCTCAATAAATGCATCAATATTGTAATTGTATTCATAATTGTTATAGCACTATTTCAATATAGTAAAATTTTCAGGCCTATAAACATCATCATCTAAAGCTTCATACTTTTTAAACAAAGATACAATTTCATAAGCAGCCTTAAAAGCAACAAATTCTTCAGTTTGTTCAACATCATAGTAATCATATATACCTTTAGTATAAGAAGCTAAGGTTTCGTTATCATTAAATTTGCATGAAAAGGGAAGGTGTGGAGCCTTCATCCCAGAGCAACAATTATAATCATATCTCAAGCATAGATCCCGAGCATACCAACGCAACATATTAATTTGATCCCATAATAGTTTCCCTTTTTGTGTCAAGCGATAATCCCTAAAGTATTCACGTTGATCCAATGTTACTCCTATAACATAGTTGAATGGAGTTTTCTCAGGATTATTAAAGTAGTACATAATATCTTTCACATAACAATCATCGAGGGTTTTAGGAGGTTCCCCATCTCCATGAGCAGCAAGTACACCTAATTTTTTTGGTATTTCGTGTTCCATATCCATAACTAAAGATAAAGAATAACTTAGAATAGCAAATAAAAATTACTTAGTGATAAAGCAAACAAGCACACACGAGAATATTCACCCCACGCTATGACTCCCCGGCAACGGCGCCAGAAAAAGGTCTTCATAACCCGCAAGTATACGGGATAGTTGTTGCCTCTTTTGATAAGTAAGAGTGTCAAACCCAACAAGGAGCTAAAGGTAGAACAAATACTCTATCAAGTCCTATCGGCCACTGATACGACTCTACGCACGCTTGACGTTCGCTTTACCTAGAACAAGTATGAAACTAGAAGTACTTTGTAGGTGTTGTTGGATAGGTTTGCAAGATAATAAACAACACTTAAATAAAAGGTAGGGGCTGTTAAGATAAAGAAGCAATAAAGTAAATTTAGCGAGTGTGGAAAGGTGGTGGTAGGAGTTGTGAAATTGTCCCTAAGCAATTGACTACTTTACTGGACCGGTAATCACTATTGCAATTCTATTTGAGGGAGAGGCATAAGCTAACATACTTTCTCTACTTGGATCATATGCACTTATGATTGGAACTCTAGCAAGCATCTGCAACTACTAATGATTCATTAAGGTAAAACCCAACCATAGCATTAAAGCATCAAGTCCCCTTTATCCCACACGCAAACAACCTACTTACCCGGGTCTGTGCTTCTGTCACTCACGCCACCCACCATAAGCAAATCATAAACATATTGCAAACCCTACAGCAGGAATCCCTCACGCTTGCACGACACGGAGGGCACAATAGGACATCACCAATAATAAAACATGCAACTCAAACCAATCATAGCAATTCATCAATCACCGATAGGACAACGAAAATCTACTCGGACATCAAAGGATGGCAACACATCATTGGATAATAATATGAAGCATAAAGCACCATGTTCAGGTAGAGGGTACAGTGGGTTGCGGGAGAGTGGACCGCTGAATATAGAAGGGGGGAGGTGATGGAGATGTTGGTGAAGATGGCGGAGGTGTTGGTGAAGATCGCGGTTATGATGATGGCCCCCGGCGGCGTTTCGGCGCCACTGGAAGCAAGGGGAAGAGAGCCCCCCTTCTTCTTATTCTTCCTTGACCTTCTCCCTAAATGGAAGAAGGGTTTCCCCTCTAGTCCTTGGCTCCCATGGCATGGGAGGAGCGAGAGCCCCTCCGAGATTGGATCTATCTCTCTGTTTCTACGTTCCTAGATTCTGGCCCTTCACCGTTTCTTTTATATCCGGATATCCGTAACTCCGATTGGGGTGAATCTTTCGCCCAGATTTTTCTCATAAAATTAGCTTTCTTGCGGAAAAAGAAGAGCGTCAACTGCCTTTCGGGTGGCCCAGGAGAGTGCCAGGCGTGCCTAGGGGGGAGGGCGCGCCCCCTACCTCCTGGCCACCTCGGGCACCATTTCGCGTTGATTCTTCCTCCGGAAAATCCCAAATATTCCAAAATAATTCTTCGTCCATTTTTATCCCGTTTGGATTCCGTTTGATACTGCGTTTCTGCGAAACATAAAACATGCAACAAACAGGAACTGGCACTGGGCACTGGATCAATATGTTAGTCCCAAAACTAGTATAAAAAGTTGCCAAAAGTATATGAAAGTTGAAGAATATTGGCATGGAACAATCAAAAATTATAGATATGACGGAGACGTATCAACAGTGGAGATGATTACTTTGGCACTTCTAAGTATTGAGACCCGCGCTCTTCATGTTTCCCGGCATGCCTTGTGTTCACAGAGGCTCACACTCCAGGGAAAACAATACGAACAGATCATGGAGGACTGCCTGACCCTATGTAAATTGGTTTGGTGCATAGTCAGATGGCAACCCTGGGGTGCACCACCAGAAGTCCCAGATAAAGTGCTAGAGGGTTTTTCCTAGTCCACAGAGGTGAACAGTCCCATTCCAAGTTCCCAAGGTGGGTCCCCAAGAAATCATGGAAGAAGAGTCCTCAAGAAGTTGGAGCCGAATGTCAAAGCAAGTCCATGAAGTCCGCGGCAATCAATCATCCACGTGAGCAATCAAGATGAAATTCAAAAAGTCCAAGAAGCAAATTCAAGAAAGAAGATCCCAATAGTCCAAGAAGCAATCAAGTGGTCCCAAGTAGTAAGGAACCCACTGGAAGAAAGGCGGGAGGTAGCTGTTCACCACCCCTCAATATGCATGAAGAAAAATCGTCGAGCCATTGTCCCAAAACCATTTACCCTGAACTTGTCATACCCAAGTCTCTGGGTTCATGGGGCGTGTGCAGGGGGCATGTAGAGCTGTGGGGCGCTCAATATGATGATGGGCTAGAGTATGAATTTCTGTTGCCTCTCGGAAGCATCCCGAAACATGTTGTCTTCATACACATACACCAAATCTATTTAAGTTGTTGAGTTGCAATCGTCAAGGTCTTTCGATGGTTCCCAATGACAAGTTCCTTCGGTAGCCTTCTCGGATATCACGCCTAATAGCCGGTGTTTAACAGGAAAGCTAACATTTAAATAAACCGCATTTTTTTAATTTTTTGCCTGTTTTTGTTTGGTGTTTCTAGTTGTGCTCCTCCAACATCTTTGCAGCAATGGAGAGGCACTCCCTGTCATCGTCGACAGCATTCGGACGACAAACCACTACATCGAACTACGTCATGGGTGTTCGGGTGCAGCAATACAAATGCATCCCTGACAACGCCAACGACAGCCCGACAACCGATGATCTACACTGACGTGCATTATGCGCGCTAGAAAGCAACACCGACGCTCATGAAGGTGGTGCCGATGTGTCTCCGTGATCCCGTATCCAACAACTATGAAGCATGGGGGCAACATCAACCCCTCCTTCATTCATAAGGCCGATGGTGTCCCAGCATACAACCAGAATTGTCATGCATGTTTGGCATGGTGATTCACTTAATGAAGGGGAGTTATCGATGGTCTACCGACACCTCGCCTACATCAACACAAGGGGATCGTGGGAGCAGTGCAATGCGCCAGTGCGGCCAGTGTGAATCTGTGAAACCCTCCAATCAAGTCGGCTTCAATAGAAGCAACTAGAAGGTCGCGACAAGATTGGTAAATTTTGTTCGTTTTTGTTTTTCAGGAGAAGACATGATGTTTCACCATGGAATGAGGACATGATAGAGTTCCTTCGTTGGCTGGCATGGTGCCCCTTATACGATCCAACAAGCTCCTTAAAGAACGCAAGTGTGGATGGACATCCCTACACTAATTCTCCTTGTTACAAATCAATCATCTTCGAAACGGTGCACGTGGAATTGCGGAGATGTCAACTCCCAACCAGTTCTCTAGGCAGCATATGAATCATGCGCCAAGAAAAGAGAAAATTTTGCCGACTCAAGTTTGATTTGCTCTGCACACAATCCCGACTCGGCGGGGCGACATTTGTTGGATAAGTTTTTGTGATTATTATTTTTGTTATCATATATATTTTATGAAACTCACTAAATTCTTTACTTTGATCTATGATGAGTTTTAAGGGTAGGTTAATTATGTGCACCATTGACATGAAGCTTGTGTATGTTGTGCTCATACGTGCTACCAACTTCTCCATGCAAAGTAAGCCAATTAGCTTTGCCTCACATGGAATATGCATGCATTATTAAGACCGAAATCACATAGGCTCGTTTCATCTAAGTAACATGGTGGCCGGTATGTACGTACGTATTTCTATCGAATACTCACACCAGTCGACAAGCACGGTATGTACGTGACCGAACACCCGCAACATGTAACTAGCTCAACATTGTCGTATATACACATATATGAGCTATATTGGATGCAAGAAATTAAAGAATAAGTGCCTGCAAAAAAATTAAAGAAGAAGGAAAACACCAGTATGGGCTATGTTGTACGTGATGGTCACATGGTGTGCGTCTGGTATGTAGGATGTGGTGACTGTTGGGCCGCTTAACATGCACAGATCGATTTGGTCTCCATACGTATATATGGAAGAAGAGCCAGGGAAGGAAGCCATCACGTCCGCGTGCGGTGTGATACAGAAAATCGAGTCTTCAAATCGGATGCGTAGCAGATTATT